>NW_019396747.1:102268-184488 GCF_000591075.1 Eurytemora carolleeae
CATTATCATTATCATTATCATTATCATTATCATTATCATTATCATTATTATTATTATCATTATCTTTATCATTCTCATTCTCATTCTTCTTATCCTTATCCTTATCCTTATCCTTATCCTTATCCTTATCCTTTTTCTTATTCTTATTCTTATTCTCAGGTTGCTGGAAGGAAAGGATTTCCCCATGTGATATATTCAAGAATCTGGAGGTATCCGGATCTTCATAAAAATGAACTCAAACAAGTCAAGTATTGTCAGTACGCTTTTGACCTTAAAGCTGACGCTGTTTGCGTCAATCCTTACCACTACGAGAGGGTTGTGAGTCCTGGTATTGATCTTACAGGAATATCCATTCAGGTAAATATCCAGATACAGGGGTATTTATTTTGAAAAAAATGGGCCCTAAGTGCTAAGGATCCGTAACATTTTGGCTTCCTGGATCTGAATTTGCAAAAATATGCGAATCCACGGATCACATAGATTCATCCTGCTTATAAACAGTCCCCTCAATTTTAAAGACAGGGTCGACTTTTAAGTATTTTATCTCTCTAACTCACTTATACTTTTCTGTAGCCCTTAACATGTACATTTTAGCGTTATAAAGCAATTGTTGTTAGCAACGTTTAAATAAACATAGGTTTACACCATAAGGTTGCTAAGATATATGGATAAGAAAATTCGAGTTCGATGCCAGTGTTCAGTTATTTGACAAAGCCAGGCTAAATGTTTGCAATAATAAATCATTATTTTTCAATGTAACACAGAAAGAAAGAAAGAAAGAAAGAAAGAAAGAAAGAAAGAAAGAAAGAAAGAAAGAAAGAAAGAAAGAAAGAAAGAAAGAAAGAAAGAGAGAGAAAGAGAGAGAAAGAGAGATAAAGAATGAGAAAGAAAGAATGAGAAAGAAAGAATGCGAAAGAAAGAAAGAATTGTATTTGTAGGATTCTTCAACTGAGACAGGTTGGATTCCTCCTCCTTCTTCAGGTAGAAATCAATTATTCAATCATTTCAAAAATCAATCATAAGTTATAAATCATTTAATCAACATCATAGAAATAATCAGTATATCGATTGAAGTCAATTCAAAGTAAAAATCATTTCTTGGAAATCAGTCAATTTTTAATAGAAAAAAATTTATTTAATCAATCAGTTACTTAATAAAAATCTAACAGTTAATAAATCATACGATTTAAGAATTAGCAGTTAATAATCAATCAATCAATTCTTATAAATGATCATTATTTTAAATATGTAATTAAAAAATACAACTCAATCAATTCACAATTTTTAATTTATTTTACAAGTCAACAATTCCACAAAGTAATATTCACGTGTGCGCTCAGCTAAATTTAATGGGACTGTCTTTGTAATGGGACCTTCTATATAAAGAAGGTTCTGTATGATTCACTTTATAGTATCCTTTAAAACTAAACTGATCACAATGTGTCGTTGTTTTTCCAGTTTGAAACGTGTTCATATTTAAATGGTACCGTTGTGAATCGGAAATCCACAGTCACATTAACAAATTTGGCGATATAAATGATTTGTTTAGGATGGTCAGGCGGGTATAATGATTACCCAGGTGTCTGGTACGGCGGTCCCGGGGGCGGTAACACAGTTCGTCCAGGTAGAAAATGACCGCTAAGTTTTGCTTTTATGAAGTCCACGAACTGCAATCTTGGAAAACCCTCAAACTCTTAATTTTGATTAAAACTAACACGGCATCACTGTTCACTCCAGTTCGTTTTATGTACCGGGTCGAATTTCAACCAGCCAGAGCAAGCTGTTTAGTTCGAATACAGACAATATAACAAAGGCAAAGCGGGACGGTACGCCAAATGAATCTCAAGAAACTGATTACTCGCTGCAAACTCTAATTTTGTAATCAAATAGCCTTGAAACCTGAATTCGTGGACCTTTTTTAAACTTAAAAGGCCGGTAAATCAAATAGTCACAGTTTGAAATATCACACCACCAGTTTTCAATGATATAAGGATTTAAAATGTCGAGGTTGATGAAAATAAACAGTTTCTTACTTTTCAAGGAAGAAAAATTAATTAAAAAAAAAATCAGATTCCGACGCAGCTGAACCGCCGTCCCCTGTCAGTAATCCAGCCACAGAATCCTGGGAACCTAGGTTAGTTTTTAATATATTTTTCACACACACACATATTCTTAATAGGAGAACAATCCCATAAACCTGAGAAAATGAATGAATGAATGAATGAAAAAAATAAAAAATCTCTGATTTATATACTAGATAGCAATCTAAATATCGGTCAAATTTATCTAAAGAGCGTTTTAATTCTATTCACTGAGCACTCCTGTATGCCGAGTCCATTAGCGCCTGATCCAATCAGGGTTCAGTCATGTGTTTGTCTATTGTGAACCAATAGAAATAGTATGGCGGTAACAATATCCAATCAGAGTTATGAATCCTTTAATCGACGCTATCAGTAAATGGAAATATTTACTGAAAAATTCAGAGCTATTACACTTTTCAAATTTGAAACTGTAGAGTGAAGAACATAAAAAAATATTTTTGCTGTTTTTTTCTGCTAGTTTCGTTTGAAAGAGAGATAAAGCTATACTTGTAGGGTAATTTTTCTGTATGTGTGCCTGAAAAGTATCCAAGAAGCCAAATGTTTTGAATTTACAGTTCAAATTTTGCGCTTAATGCATATTTGGCCACCAACCTAGATTTATTTTTGTGTACGCCCTTGTTAATTTAATCAATTATATAAAGAAGATATTTTCATTTTTCTAGCCAAAAAAATCATGTTTTCTGACAAAGTCCCCCATTTCTGTAGCCTAACCACACATCACTATCACAGAAAACCCACAATTGAAAGTTCTAAATAAAAAAATATAGAGATATATTATTCATTATTTCTTATAGACAAACCATTTAAAGATAACGTTGTAAATTGGATATGCCACAGTGCCACTCCATAAATGAAGGGACCCCTTGATTATTTTTTCTTGGAACAGTTTTACTTAATTCTGAACTCTAGGCAAGGAGCATGTTCCTGGGAATGGTGGCCTCCAGACCAATCCCTGGATGAATGGTCACTGGTGGGACTCCATCCACCCCCGTGGGACACAACACAGAATGCTGGGAAGGTGGGACATCAAGCCTGGGACAACCCAGGACAAACTAATCTTAACGGAAACCATTCAGATCAAGGTAGGCTGTCGATCAGTCGATCTAGTTTAACATGATTATAGCTTATGCCTGTTTAAAATAAAATTTTTATCCAATTAAGTTATTTTTAGAAAATCAGCATACTTAATTTTCAAAACTCATACAACCTACAAGGAGCTTGTGTTTTTTTGCATAAATGTTTCGTATTCTTACTACGACAGCGGATTGCAACGATGTAAGGATTAAACAAATATTAAATAAATATTACAGGAAACTACGGGTCTGGAGAACGTGTTGGTTCATGGTGAACTTTTAATCTTCGATCTACCTCAGGTATATAATATAATATGATATAATATGATATGATATGATATGATATAATATGATATGATATAATATAATATAATATAATATAATATAATATAATATAATATAATATAATATAATATAATATAATACAGTGAAACCCTTAATAACGAATACATCGGAAGAATTTATCAAATGTCGTCTTGACAATTTTTCTATGAGTTCTATACTATATTACGTAAATTTCAGTATTTGCGAAAATAAATAAATAGCCATGAATGTGCTGGAACAGTTTTAAAGATTCCCATATAATCATTTAATTAAAAAACTAAATATCTGCAACATTCCATTATCAGAAAGGGAAGAATACGACATTTGATGAATTCTTTCGATGTAGTCGTTATTAAGAGTTTCACTGTAATATAACCCCATTTCACTACACACAAACCTGTCAATTTGATATTCCTTAACTGTCTAGATATCTTTAATGCGTTTGAATCGCCTGTTAATGTTATCTTCAATGATTAAGCTGAATATATTTCTTATTATAGGAGGTTGCTGTTTTTATAGATATCTACTTTGGTCCATATTCAGAGCTTTTGAAACAGGTATTAGAGAATGCATAACATTTAGGTATTTGAAGAATTACAATGAAACAAAAAAATAAAACTGAGAATATTTTTGGACAATGAGGAAAAAACATCCCATAAATTTCATATCTTATTTTACTTTGTTTTAAAAATAACATGAATGTTGAATATAAAACTATTTTTAAATTTGTTTGAATTCAGGTGAAGCTTATTGTTTGGTGTGCGGTTAATGTGTTGATCTTAACATTGGCTTCTCTGACAATTATTACGATGATTATTCAAACAATCAGAGCTCATTTTATCCAACCAATTGGAGCCGGAGCTCATTTCAACCAACCAATCAGAGCTCATCTTAACCAACCAATCAGAGCTCATTTTAACCAACCAATCAGAGCTCTTTCTATCCAACCAAATAGAGCTTATCTTAACCAACCAATCAGAGCTCCTATTTTCATCATAATAATGATTCAGGTTAGAATAAAACCTTATAAATCTTAAAGGCGATTATAATACATTAAGTTTTTATTGTCAAAGTTTGTATGATTTGACTATTTGGGAAAATATAGGACCTTTTGGGAGAAAAAAAATGATTTTTATATCAAAAATAAACTAATGTAAAAATATGCATGGTGGTAGCCTGTGTAGGGTGTCCCATTTAAATTTTTTCCTCAATTTATAGATTTTTTCCTAAATTGCGTTGAAAGCCTTTATTTAATGCTTAATCGACTCTTTTTATTTATCATTTAATTTTATAAATAAATCTTGATATTTTAGAGGACCCTGGATTTATCATTAACCAGGGAACGGAAATTACGAGGAACTACAGCGAGCAACTGTTCCATGAAGTCCATGACGTCCATGAATCCAGTGAAATCCATGAATTCACAGTTAAAGTACATGAATCCACAATTGAAGTCCATGAAACCATGGTTCATTAACTGTCAAGGGTTTCAGGACATATAAATAAATCGGTTTTACAGGGTATACCAGGTTGAAATATAATCAAAATTTATGAATTTATTAAAATTGTTTAATTGGCCAGGAGCCAAGATTGGTAAATCGTACTCGTAAAATTATTATTTTACAGTTAAAATGTTAGTCATTTTAAAATCTAAAATTTACACGCGATCATGAAAAAGTCTTTAATTGATTTTATTATATTTCATTTTCCTGCTTTTCAGCAGTCCGCATATTTTCCTGCCACTTCAAAACAAAGTGATAAATTGACCTCAATTGTGAAAACTAAAAGTCTGGTTTTTAATACTAAAATTAAAACATTTTCGCCACCTTTTTCACGGAGGCTTGATGTGAATTTTTTGACCAATTTCCTAATTTATAGTTTTCCAAAGTGTACAGTACACTACTAGAATCGTATCATGTTAAGTCAGCGAATACCGGTGCAAAAAATGAAGCTTTGTTGTTGAATACTGAATATTGATGCATACCTTTTCTTAAACTGCTCAAAATAGCCGTTCATTTTACTATGCATAGTGAATCTTTTTCTTTTTCAAATCTCATACGTTACAAAAAAACAATACTCGTCATAAATTTAGAAACGAAGATTATTTTTATATTTCACTCTTAGTGCCAATAGATGATATATTTTAATATTTTAGAGACACACTGCCAAACCATAAATGAATCAAAATATTTTACTTATTTTTCAAAAGGATCGTTTTTTCTTCTTAGCAGAATATTTTTTTCGAGCAATCTCTATTTAATCTCATAGCAGCCTTGCCTCAATGTTGTTATTATTTTTTTCAAGAAAGGGTTATTTATTTTCAGATCATGTAAATGTTCACAAATTATATGCAGTAGAGTACATTAATACAGTATGTTCCCTAGCAATCTCTATTTAATCTCATAGCAGCCTTGCCTCAATGTTGTTATTATTTTTTTCAAGAAAGGGTTATTTATTTTCAGGACAACCCCCCCCCCCCTTCCCTATTTTAAAATTTCTGGGCAGAAATAGGAAACATTATCTTACAAATTTCTTACTGTTTGGCAAATTTTCGGAAAAATATGAATACCCCCCCCCCCGCGCTTCTTAAACTAAAATTTTTGAGGGGGGGGGGTTACAAGAAAATGCATACCCTTGTAACAAAATTTAGTCAAGTTTTGGTCTGGTGATTTTTTTCAGTGTTCTAGGAACACTCATGTTTTGTTTAAAATAAGGTTTATTAACTTTGGTTTAAATATTGACCAACTATTTTAGTATTGAAAACAATCCATAATTTAACGACCAAATCACCGTTTTCTTATCAATTAATAATACAAATTTAAATAAATTATCTACTGCAAAATTTAAGCTTCTCTAATTTACTTAAAGTTTATTTTTTCTCCGAACTGGAAAGTCAAAGTGCTAAAAAATGTGTTTGGTTGTCATTACTTTTAAGAAAATTAAAAAAATCAAAACAAAATTTGAATTTCTAAATCTATATAGTACATAATACATGTGTTAATTATCCCAGTGAATAAGTTAAAGTGAACTAAATACCGGTAACTGTTGATATTATTATTATCATGTTATAAATTAATTTTTGTCTTTAATCATGATTAAAAATCTATTATTTTTCAGCAGCAAATTCTACAAACCATTTTTTTTGTTTTCAATAGAACCGTTTAGTTTGGGTAAATCTACCGAACTTATGTCCCTCTCCTTATATTATAACATTAAAAAAACGAAAAACACGGCAACATTTTTAGTCTTTGACAATATTCCCCATTTCCCATTTAATCACTTTGTACTCCATCTAAACCCTAGTATTACGCTATGTACTGTGTACCGTGTTTAAAACATTTACCTCTGAATTTACCTCAAACTTAAACATTTAACCTCTGCTGATCAATATTATGATCATGTTGACCTTTGGAGATCAGTATTATGATCATGTTGACCTCTGTAGATCAATATTATGATCATGTTGACCTCTGTAGATCAATATTATGATCATGTTGACCTCTGTAGATCAATATTATGACCATATTGACCTCTGAAGATCAATATTATGATCATATTGACCTCTGTAGATCAATATTATGATCATAATGACCTCTTTAGATCAATATTATGATCATGTTGAACTCTATAGATCAATATTACGATCATGTTGACCTCTATAGATCTATTTTATGATCCATGATCATGTTCCTCGTGTTTATTATTATTATTATTAAAATAAAATACTGTACGGCAATAGTTAGTTTAGAAAGCTTTCAATAAAACGGATAAACCCCAGATCTGGTTTTTTAATGATCAGTACAGTTCAGACAGATCTTATATTTCAGAATATCAAATAAATAGTGTTCTTAATCGTTCCGTTCGTTTTTGGTAAGTTTTTTTTTCCAAATATGTATTTTGACCCGGACACTGACAGCAACTAATTGCAACGACGCAAGAATACACATAAATGAACGTGTTAAAACTATAGTTTTTTGGTTCGTTCGTAAGGAAAAAAATATTGGAGTGTTTAACAAAAGTAAACTTTAACAGAAAACAGGTTTGGAGTGCTGGTTGTTTTATAAATTGAACCTTTTATATTTAAAAAAATAATTTAAGATTTGGTTATTTTGTTATTTGACTGAAAAATTAGATCAGCGTATGTTTCTAAAAAAAGACAAAAGGAAACTTTTCCGCTTTATACTGGTTTTAATGTGGACATGATGTAGACTTTTCATAGATAGGACAATTTAATGGACATTTTATAAATATGGCTTTTAATTTGATATTGTAGGATATATATTGTTATGGACTGCAAGTGCATTCATAGATAAGACATTTCGTATAAATAGGACATTTTAACATTCATTAGACAAAGGATATTCAGTAATTACCAGAAAACTAAGGAATAGGAAGACGACATTATAGCAATACTTAAGTGTATTTGATAGATTTATATACTTATTAAATCACCAATTTATAAAACGGGTCTGTTTAAACTGCACAATTTTTGTGTCTCGTGCTTATTGGACTTTTTAAAGTAATAACTTGATTTTAAAGACGTCTTTCTATTTCAGAGTTGTCTGATTATCACTGCATAGTATATATAATATATAACTTCTTAAATAAGCCTAGAACATTATTTTATTGTTCATTAAGAAATATTTTTGACTGCTGGACAGTGGACACAGTTGTTTCCTGTTTGAAATTCTTAAACAATAGACATTTGATAGGCAGGACCTTATTTTATTCAGGATAAACAGAGAGAGATATTTCAGGGTTATAGATTTGGACAGTGCACGATAATCTAATTAACATTTTAATTTCAATTTCATTGATTGGATTAGGCATATTAATATATATACCGTGGTGAGCATATATACATAGAGAATAGAATATATATTAGAGTGGAATTTAGGCAATTCTTCGGTATGAATTTTTTCAGTCCCTTTCAGTCTGAAAGGAAGTTCAAAGTGTACAATTCATGTAAATGTTCACAAATTATATGCAGTAGAGTACATTAATACAGTATGTTCCCTTGACTATCCATTTCAATTTCGAATTTTTAAAGCTGTTAAATAAACTTTATAAAATGAATTAGGTGAATAAAAAACATAATTTGATTTATAGATATTACGTAAAATCATCGTTTGTAAAGTGAAAGGCATAGAGCCTATGTGAAATGATCATTGGTCAATTATGAAACCAGCATATTTCATAATTTGGTGTTCCTTTAATATTAATTTTAGATTTTCTATAAAATGATGTTCCAGGGCCTAAACGGTTACATGGCGCAAATATGTGAAGTACACCTGCAGTATGAAAACAGTACAACAAAATGGCCGTTTTACACTTTTTTCTACTAAATTCCACTCTAATATATATTCCATTCTCTTTGCATATATATCAATACAAAATTGTTTTCTGAGATGGTGATATAATGCAGAGGCTGGCATATATCATTAAAACAGTTTTCGTGTCAGTAACCAAAACTGTATCGATATATTTATGCTGACCAGTGACCACTCTACAAATCCGTATATATAAAGTAGTAATCTCTGTTTTTTTTTGTCTGTGTCTGATCACAATCCGTGAACCCGACCGATTTGCCTCAAATTTTGATTGGGGAGATCAGGAGACATACGGGAATGTTATTTGCTTGGTTTAAAAATTATAAATTGAGACAAATTTAATAGAGAAAGTTCGGTTTGCAAGCATAGCTGTAATTCCTAGCTAGATACATATATTGACAACAGACATTTTTCTCAATTTCTTCATTCTCTTACAAATAAACGACTTCATTTTCAATACTTATATTTAAATATTTATCCGTGGTTAATACAATGTAAAGGCCATTTTTTCGAATTGAATAAAAACATGAAAATTTAATTCTTTTCTTCTGCCTTCTCCAGGTTTACTTGACTAAAAATAGTAGTGTTATTTTATTTTTATTTTTTATTTTGAAAATTTTTTAAACATTTTAAATTTTTTCTATTTATTTTAAAATTTTCCAATAAGCATGGAAATTAAGCGACGACTGAAAAATCGTCTTTGTTCAACGCGGAAATTTTTCTTTAACACAATTTTAGAGCAGTCGTCGTCTTCGTATAATCACCACAATGAAGACGACTTTTTAATTGTGAGAAAGTTGTATTATACCTACAGTAGTGAGAAAGTTGTATTATACCTATAGTAGTGAGAAAGTTGTATTATACCTATAGTAGTGAGAAAGTTGTATTATACCTATAGTAGTGAGAAAGAGCAAATCCCCAAAATATTAAATTGAAGAGAAGAAAAACTGCAATATTAAACATCTAAATAGAGAAAATATTAAATATAGTTAATAGCAATTCCTTAAAATGGTGAACAATTCCTTTAAATGGTGGAAAATCCCTTTAAATGGTGAATAATTCATTTAAATATGGAGCTATTACTTTACATGGTGAATTATTCCTTTAAATGGTGAATTATTCCTTTAAATGGTGAATTATTCCTTTAAATGGTGAACAATTCCTTTAAATGTTAAAAGATCCCTTTAAATGGTGAATAATTCATTTAAATATGGAGCTATAACTTTACATGATGAATAATTTCTTTAAATGGTGAACAACTCCTTTAAATGGTAAAAAATCATTTAAATGGTAAAAAAACCATTTAAATGGTGAATAATTCATTTAAATGGTGAATAATTCATTTAAATGGTGAATAATTCATTTAAATGGTGAATAATTCATTTAAATGTGAAGCTATTATTTTAAATGTATAAGTGTATACCCGGATTACCTGTCCTAAATAATTAAGTGTGTATACCCGGATTACCTGTCCTATGTAATTAAGCGTGTATACCCGGATTACCTGTCCTTAATAATTAAGTGTGTATACCCGGATTACCTGTCATAAATAATTAAGTGTGTATACCCGGATTACCTGTCCTAAATAATTAAGTGTGTATACCTGGATTACCTGTCATAAATAATTAAGTGTGTATACCCGGATTACCTGTCCTAAATAATTAAGCGTGTTTACCCGGATTACCCGTACTAAATAATTAAGTGTGTATACCCGGATTACCTGTCCTAAATAATTAAGTGTGTATACCCGGATTACCTGTCATAAATAATTAAGTGTGTATACCCGGATTACCTGTCCTAAATAATTAAGTGTGTGTACCCGGATTACCTGTCCAAAATAATTAAGTGTGTATACCCGGATTATCTGTCATAAATAATTAAGTGTGTAAACCCGGATTACCTGTCCTAAATAATTAAGTGTATACTGGGATTACTTGTCATAAATAATTAAGTGTGTATACCCGGATTACCTGTCCTAAATAATTAAGTGTGTATACCCGGATTACCTGTCATAAATGATTAAGTGTGTATACCCGGATTACCTGTTCTAAATAATTAAGCGTTTGTCCCCGGATTACCTGTCCTAAATAATTAAGTGTGTAAGCCCGGATGAAGCCTGGGTCCCAGCCCGGATTTCTCCCCCATAGATTAATGTTGTCTGATACAGTGAATATATCGGGCTCCACATCAGTAAACTTCTTCTTGTGATACCGAGGATTTATCGGACTATATATATAATATATATATCGGACTATATATATATTATATATATCGGACTATATATATAATATATTTATCGAACTATATATATAATAGATATATAGGACTATATATATTATATATATAGTCCGATATATAGTCCGATAAAAATCTTAGCCCATATTTTTACCTGAATGAGACTGGATGTCGTTTAATAAATGTATCCATGAAGGTATGGATTCCCATAATTACAATAATAATATTAAAGGAGTACAGAAGCCAGACATCTATCATCTGAAGAATAATAAATATTTTATCAAATACTTAAAAAAAAATTTCAACAATCAGTTTAAATGGTGAACAATTCTTTTAAATGGTGAAAATCCCTTAAAATGGTGAATTTTTCCATTTAAATGGTGAACAATTCCTTTAAATGGTGAACAATTCCTTTAAATGGGGAATATTTCATTTGAATGGTGAACAATTGCTTTAAATGGCGAACAATTCCTTTAAATGGGGAATATTTCATTTAAATGGTGAACAATTGCTTTAAATGTTGAACAATTGTTTTAAATGGTGAACAATTCCTTTAAATGGTGAACAATTCCTTTAAATGGGGAATATTTCATTTAATTGGTGAACAATTGCTTTAAATGGTGAACAATTGCTCTAAATGGTGAACAATTGCTTTAAATGGTGAACAGTTTCTTTAAATAAGCTTCCCGTTTTACCTTTAAATATGATGTTTTAGGAACCATCTTGTCGATAGAAGATTGTATTGTTGCAACGATCATCATTGTAGTGATAGAAATCATCATGCGATCCTCATAAAAAAGTTGTTTGTAACATCAAACATTATTTATAGTATAAATTATATATACTTAAACAGATACGTTTCAATTTCTGTTTTTCAATGACAACTTTTATTTTGATAATAATAATCTGCAATGCTTATAAGGATAAAAAGGCAGTTTTCTAAAAGTTTGATGTCTGTCTTGTCAAAACAAAATTGTTTTAAAATCTTTTTTATTTTGCCCCATTTATGTTTTCCTGTGATTATATCAATTTTGGGCTGACATAATATGAATAATTTCGTTATCGATGCTCTGACAAATTTATTTAAAAGATTTGCAAAATCAAAGTTTTTACCTGAAAGTTTGAAATTTTGAAGAAGAAAGTAAGAAATGCAATTCCAATAAGAAGAATGGACTATAAGAGCAAAGAACATAATTAATTATTTGATTTTAAATAATGTTTATATCTTTAGGATATTGAAGTTGAAATATTTAAAATGAGATTTTAATAGAAAATATATATATATTTTGGCTCAGTATACATCTCGCAATATAACAACTTGCCTAAGTAACAACTCGCCTAAGTAACATTCCACCATATGACAACTCGCCTAAGTAACATTTCACCATATAACAAGTCGCCTATGTATAAATTTTTAAATTAAATTATAGTGTTAATGAAATTATACAAGAAAGTCAACAAATCAAAAATCCGCAAATACGGTATAATTCTAACAATGTCGGGAGCACTGCACGCATCTACAACTTGCGGGGGAAACCATCTTTGGTTGACATAAACAACATCTCTTACAGTAAATTTAAATCTACTTTTATAACCATGTTTCATAATTTTATATAATTACATATATTTACTACTAAACTTCTAATAAACTACTACTTTCTACTAAATAAAATTTATTCTTTTTTTTCTATGGCGAGTTGTTGTTTTATCTCAAATGTTATACGGCAAGTTGTTATATGGTGAAATGTTACTTAGGCTAGTTGTTATATGGTGAAATGTTACTTAGGCTAGTTGTTATATGGCGAAATGTTATATGGCGAGATGTTATTGAGCCTATTTTCTTTCTCACTTCACTGGAATCAAATTCATATAATCTTAAAATCATCAATAATACAGAAATAGAAAAAGAAAGAGTGGAATCGTTGCAGGTAAATTACAAGTTAAAGGAAGAGTTTGAGGAGATAGCAGTGGATAATAAACTTATGTGCAGCTTTATTTCTATCTGATTTCTCTGCTTAAAAAAATAAAATTAGATCATCAAAGACTCAAGGACTGGGCAAGAATGCAAGAGCTGACGGTTTGATTTATCAGCCTATTGCCATTAAGAAGGTTTTCAAAAATAAAAAAACTACTGAATAATTTTTTTCCAAATCTATTGATTTTTTTAACTACATAAATACAGATGTGTTGGTAAACAGATTAAATAACACAATGTTTCTGCTCCTGGAGAAATATTGTGATTAAATGATAAAATGTTTCTGCTCCTGGAGAAATATTGTGATTAAATGATAAAATGTTTTTGCTCCTGGAGAAATATTGTGATTAAATAATAAAATGTTTCTGCTCCTTGAGAAATATTGTGATTAAATAATAAAATGTTTCTTCTCCTGGAGAAATATTGTGATTAAATAATAAAATGTTTCGGCTCCTGGAGAAATATTGTGATTAAATGATAAAATGTTTCTGCTTCTGGAGAAATATTGTGATTAAATGATAAAATGTTTCGGCTCCTGGAGAAATATTGTGATTAAATAATAAAATGTTTCTGCTCCTGGAGAAATATTGTGATTAAATGATAAAATGTTTCGGCTCCTGGAGAAATATTGTGATTAAATAATAAAATGTTTCTGCTCCTGGAGAAATATTGTGATTAAATAATAAAATGTTTCGGCTCCTGGAGAAATATTGTGATTAAATGATAAAATGTTTCTGCTCCTGGAGAAATTTTGTGATTAAATGATAAAATGTTTCTGCTCCTGAAGAAATACTGTGATCAAATAATAAAATGTTTCGGCTCCTTGAGAAATATTGTGATTAAATGATAAAATGTTTCTGCTCCTGAAGAAATACTGTGATTAAATAATAAAATGTTTCGGCTCCTGAAGAAATATTGTGATTAAATAATAAAATGTTTCTGCTCCTGGAGAAATACTGTGATTAAATGATAAATCCATCTTCTTTTAAAAACTATATTCACTTCCACCTTTCCAAACTTATCCGTCTGAAATATATATATGTAGGGTTAAATAAACACTTTAAAACCATCATTAAATTGACTGTGACGTAATTTCTACGATCCCCTACAAACCTTTCACTAAATCTGAGGACAATTATTATTCTGAAGGCTGTCTTAATAACGATTTAAAAATCTAAAACCAAACCGCACTTAACAAAAACCCTGTTTAAAAAGAACATAATTTAAAAAAATGAATTTCCTGATTAGTTTTTGGATCCATTATTGTGTCTCCAACTACATATTCAACCATTAACCTGAAAATATAAAGAAAAGATCTCAATCAACTATTATCCATAAAATATTAATAATTGGCTTATTTTATATTTTACTTGTTTCCTGTATATTCTGCCCCATCACAATCCGCACAACCCTGGACAATACATACAAAAAATTCAAAATACGAAAATATAAAAATAAAGATAAATATTATGACAGTAAAATTATTGAAATTTGATTAAAATTTGAATGGTTCCAGTGCTGATAAGAGTTGTTTTTCAAATGTACAGAGATGGGTTGTATTGCAAGGAGAGTTAATTGCAGTTGTGTATACTCTGAGTACATATTGAAACCAGTTCTCTCTGGACGGAATTTGTAAACAAGAATAGATGCATCAGTGTTTGTTTAGTATCCAAGGAGGGTAAAAGCGTTTGATTTTGATAATTTTAATAATTCACATAATAGTTTTCTATGACCTGCAGAATATTTCATTGATTTTTTATGTGAAAACTGGATCCCAGGAAGCAACTGTTTTGAATTGTTGCCATGTAATTAATGGATATATTTTTGACAGTTCCGTAAGTCAAGATATATAACTAAAAGTCATAGTTAATCTTATACTTATTGGGACCCTCTGTACCTCTGGTATTTCTACTTCCAGCTTCAAGTATTTATTGGGCACCCCGTTCACCTCCATTATTATCTAGAAAAAGAAAAAACCTAAAAGTATCCATAACGTAAACTTGTAAATAGAATAATTGTAGCTGAAGAAAAAACCCCACTTTTTTCTGTTTTATGTCTCTCCGTAATTTAAACCAAATATTTTCGGATTTATGCAATCGTTAAATCTAGTATATATATATATAGGTTTAATTTGAACAAAATTGTCGATGGGTCAAAATATCGTCCCTTATTTTTGATAGGTCAAAATGTCGTCCGTTATTTTTGATAGGTCAAAATATCGTCAGTTATTTTCGATAGGTTAAAATATCGTCCGTTATTTTCGATAGGTTAAAATATCGTCCGTTATTTTCGATAGGTTAAAATATCGTCCGTTATTTTCGATAGGTCAAAATGTCGTCCGTTATTTTCGATAGGTTGAAATATCGTCTGTTATTTTCAAGAGGTCAAAAAATCGTCCGTTACTTTCGATAGGTCGAAATGTAGTTCGTTATTTTCGATAGGTCAATATATCGTCAGTTATTTTCGATAGGTCAAAATATCGTCCGTTATTTTCGATATGTCAAAATATCGTCCGTTTTTTTCGATAGGTTAAAATGTCGTCCGTTATTTTCGATAGGTCAAAAATATCGTCCGTTATTTTGTATAGTCAAAATATCATCAGTTATTTCCGATAGGTAATAATATCATTCGTCATTTTTGATAGGACCAAATATCGTCTGTCATTTTCAATAGGTTATAATATCGCCCGTTATTTGCCATAGGTCAAAATATCGTCCGTCATTTTCAAAAGGTCCAAATATCGTCGGTCATTTTCAATAGCTCCAAACATCGTCCTTTATTATTCAAAGGTGAAAATATTGTCTGTTATGTCGATAGATCAAAACATCGTCCGTTATTTCCGATAGGTCAAAATATCGTCGTCATTTTCAAAAGGTCACAATATCGTCCGTCATTTCGGAAGGTCAAAATTTCGTAATTTTGATAGGTCAAACACCAAAATAGCATATGCGGTAATTTTATCAATATTTTGATGACGACATTTCTTTTAAAGCTTTGATTGCTAACATTTAGATATGTATGTAAACAAAGAACTGTTAATTAATGTATTCTTTTTTCAAATAATATTGTTTTAGTACCTGACATATTTGTGTATCAAAAGGATACATATGAAGATCAAAATCACATGTGAAGCTGATCAAGTATTCTCTTTTCATAATTATAGGAGAATCAACCCCTAAATTATAGATTTATAATAAAAAGATTTTATGTATGATGTAGATATTCTATTCTATTAACTAAATTTTGTAATTACCTCTGTAAATTCTAGCTTCTACAGCTAGTTGAGTATTATCTGGAATTGGAACACCTTTCTGAAAATTGTTTTTTAAAAATTGAGTTTTTTTTAAGTAAGTGTCCTATTAATAACGAATATGTTTTTTTATTTATGCAGAATATGTGTTTTTTTTATAATGCAGAATATGTCTTTTTATGAATAATGTGTTTCATGAATTTTTCATTTTTTATCACATACCAATAATTAATTTTGTTTTTACGTATTGTTGCTATTTTTTTCTCGCATAACGAACCTTTACAAATTACCTCAATATATAATGTCTTGATTAATATTTCATATTATTATATTTGCGGCATGCTTCAAATACAAAACAATATATTTTACATAGTAAATCAAATTATATTTTTTTATTTAAAGGTCAAAACAAGCCGAACTATCTATGTGTCTGTTTATTTGTAAAGTCAAAACGAATAAACCGATAGGCCCGAATTTTTTTTGGCAACTCACATGACCTTAGGGAAGGTTTTATTGGCTGAAATTGAAGAACATTTTCCGGAAAATAATGTTGACATTTATCATTTTTAATAATGAACGAATTTATACAAAAAAATTCGCAAAAGTTATTTATATTTTTGGGAAAAGGATAAAAAAAATGCTGACGTGTAAGAGAAGCTGTTTTTTAAAATATTTTTATATGATGATATAATTTTTGATAAAAACTACAGTTTTTTTTACTTAATTTATCATTTTTTATTAAGCCAGTTTTTTAATTTAATCGTTGTTAATTTGTTAGTATTGTTAATCCTGAAAAAAATCCTAAATAAATAAAAAATAAAAAACCTTTAATATTTTTGTTGATGATAATGCGTCCACAGTGGTTCCTTCAGCTTGTCTTGCATTTGGAAAATTTAGCTAAAATAAAGAAATTTGAAATTATGGTATCTTTTGAATTACTCTGCAAATTCTATCTTTTTTGTTTAAACTTTGAAATCCCTGATTCAAATTTGATTAGGAAACTTGTATTCAATGTTGCTAATTGGGTTGGTTCGTTTTTCACATTTATTTTCTGTTAGAGGCAAAATTTGGCATAATTATAACAAGTGTTTTCAAATTTGTTTATTCTAAACATTTACTTTTCCTATAACACTATCTCAAGTTTTGACACTGAAAGAATATATATGTAAAAGAAAGAACCAAAAGCGAACAAGATTTAACAAGATTGTTTTTTTTTGGTTCGTTTTTTGTTATTTTTTAGGATAAAATTATCAAGAAAACAGTTTCCAGACAAAGTTCTAGAATAAATTAATGCAAATAAACATGAAACCTCAAATTTTTGTTTACAAAAAAACGTATTGTACTTCATCTTTATATAGTGTACTGCATGCGAATGCTGCCCAGGGCAGATTTAGTTTTCTAACCAGAAATCCCCTTGAATAATATTTGATAAAGACACCCTCAATTAGACATATTAACCTCTGTATCTTTGTAAATACTTAGATATCTTCTTAAAATAAGTTTATTAAGATATCTGTTCAAGGAGAATAGATTTATTCTCTTTGTATCTGTTACTGCTGGACAATTTGTTTCATGTTTAAAATTGAATTTCTCAAATGCACAAATTTTGTTAAAACTTAAAACATTCAATTTATTATAGAAATAAGGGATACCGAGGGCATATAGGCTGATGTATACCATGCACCTCTGAATCTTCAGTAAAAGTAAATTCAACCTAAAGTCTGACCGCGTCAACCTTGTTGCACCGGCTAGTCCTATTGAGTGTCTGCTTTATTTACCCAATGTCCGGGCGACTCAGTAAAAACTGGGACGGGAAAGGTTGACCCGGCTCGGAAATTCAAATGTACTACGGCTTCCCGTGATACAACTATACCTTTGGTACCCATATGGCCTGTTGTAATCTTAAGGATAAACTGTTCAAATCTGTAGAATCTACAAGGTTCAAAAACTCCAACCTGAACATAAACATAAACTGTTCAAATTTGGTTCAAAAATTCGAATCTTAACATTAACATGTACTGTTCAAATTTGGTTCAAAAACATATACTGTGCAAATCTGGTTCAAAAAACCCAATCTTAACTGTTCTAATCTGGTTCAAAAACTCCAATCTGAACATAGACATGAACTGTTTAAATCTGGTTCAAAAATTCCAATCTGAACATAGATAAGCTGTTCAAATCTGACTCAAAAACTTCAATCTTAGCATAAACATAAACTCTGTTCAAATATTGTTCAAAAACTCCAATCTTAATTTAGACACGAACTTTTCAAATTTGATTCAAAAAATCCAATCTGAACATAAACAAAAACTGTTTAAATATTGTTCAAAAACTCCAATCTAGATTTTTACATGAACTGTTTAAATTTGGTTCAAAAACTCAAATCTATAGACCTAGACATGAACTGTTCAAATCTGTATCAGGTTCAGAAACTCTAAACTGAACACAGTATAAACTGTTTAATTCTGTGGATAATCTTCAAGGTTTAAAGTTCCAATCTGAATATTACCACGATCTGTTTAAATATCTATAGAAACTTTAAACTACAAGGTTAAAAAAATTCCAAATTAAACATGAACGTGAACAGATTCGCCCCATATTCAAGATTCGAAATCCTTTCATGAAACTATAAGTTTTAAATCTCTACATCAATTATGTTCAAAAATACTCAAAACCTTTATTTCGATAACTTTGCAGCTTGTATGAATAGCTTGCATTTACCTGAAGATTGGACAATATCATATTGTTACCCCCCCCCCCCCACAATTGAGTATTTTAGGGGGTCACAATACTCATATTAAAATGCATTTGTCTTGTGTTTCATGGTGAGAATGGACAAAATGAATATATTCTTTTAATCTTTTCATTTACACACATTGTATGAATTGATTTATAATGATTTTAATTTATAATTACTTTTTACGTTGATATATTTATCCTTGAATGGATCCTGTAATCCCGCAATGTATTTAGATGTCGTCTTTGTTACAATAAGTATTTCGGAAGAAAAACATATATTGTATAGCAAAAGCACAAGAAAAGCACAATAATCTAAATTTAAATAGATTCCAACAGCCATATAGAAAAGAATTTAGGGTCTCCAGCAGCACTCCAAATCCTTAATTTAGTCCGAGTAGCGTGTTAAAAATCCTATTTTAAGAGTTTTCAATGAAATAGAGGGTTTTCGGTCGAAATTTTCAACTAAGACATAACATTTAAACAACTTAGAGCTTTCTCTCAAAAAAAATTCTTGAGCAGCCAAGCTTTATTTGACATAAATAAGAGGTTTAGGGAATAAATTCATTTTGGCTGACCCCGCCCTCCCCTATTCTAAAGTGTACCTAGGATCTGACCAAGTCATAAGAAGGACAAAGTCAGCCATATATGAGAGCTGTAAGGTGCTGATGTCAGGGAACGACAGGATGGTCACGTTCATCTTCACAACTTAATTAATAAATTCTCAAAATCAAAAATTGAAAACCCAACCTGACTTTTTAGAAGGAACTGACTTTTACACATCGCCAAGCCTTTGCCATGGAGTTGAGCTTGCGGTATCAATTATCCTCTTTTATGTAGCTTTGAAATAAAATTTATTAAAAGCCTGGCATTTCTTTCTAGTTTCAGTTTTAGGTATCAATACCTTAGGCGGTTTCAGGCGGGGGGTGGGGGGTGTTAGTCCATTACCACCCCCTGGGGGAAACTACCCCCGTGCTGTTCCAGGTCATTATGCCAAAGGCTTTTGACCTGGAACAGGTCATCTATTATCACCGACAACGGTGTTTTTAATGTCATTAATTCAAGCGGCCTAAGAAAACTAAACTATCGTAGATTGGAAGAAGAGAGGATATTTTTTTTTTTTTTCTATTTTGAACAAAAATTTATTATTTACTTTCAACCTTCTTATGGTAAACCATTATTTTTAACATAGAAACTACTTTGTGTCATCTGCAAGAAAAATTAGCATGATAATTAAGAAGCATTATTTACTAAAAGATCAATATTAATAGAAATGATAAAAATTCAATAATAATATATAATAAAAATATAAAGGATATAATAAATAATTCTCCCTTCATTAGAATTATATAATATGATATGTATAATGATAAGGTATAAACTTCAATCCATGATTTTTTTTTATATCGTTATCAGCTAAATAAATGGATTATTAAGATACTTAAAGGTAAATAAAACTGTAACTTTAGTATGGGGTTAGGTTATTGCGGTGGTAAATAGATATGTAACTTTAGTATGGGGTTAGGGCGGTAAATAGAACTTTTTTGGTAATTTTTGTAGGGTTAGGGCGGTAAATAGAACTTTTTAGCAATAGAGGGGGGGAAGGTTACCCCTATCTTAAATCCTGAAGCCGCCCTTTATCAATACAAAATAAGATAATAAAGTGGATTTTTATGTTTTTTTGTCATTCCAAATATTTGTCTGACATTGTTTTAAAATATACCAAAATATATATACAAATAGATAATTTAACAACATTAAAGTTTATAAGCATTTAACTCTTTTTATTTTGTTCATTTTTTTGAATTTCTGAATGTTTTATCAAAATTGTTATTTATTTTCTACCAAAAAATTTTACAATTATAAAAATTAGTTTTATTTAACATTTAACAATGCAGGCTGCAGGACTAGTTGTTTTCACTAATTTGCCGGTTCCCCTGGACTTCAGAGCTTACCTAGAGGAGACCCGTCCTCTGTGAGAGGAAAAAGTTCACTTCTATAATCTTGAGGGATCTCAAGAATATCACAATCCTTCTCATCTGAACCATCTGGACAGTCAGCTACTAGGTTGCACCTGTATTTAATGGGAAGTATTCATATGGAAGTACAAACCCATTGTACCGGTCAAATGTACTGTGCCAAACACGCCTACCAAGCAAAGTACTGGTCCTACTCACCCGTACTAATCATTTGTAGCACACTAGTACCTGCCTAACTTACCAAACACGGCTACCAAACAAAGTACTGGTCCTACTAACTGTACTAAAAAGTGTAGCACACTAGTATCTGCCTAACTTACCAAACACGCCTACCAAGCAAAGTACTGGTCCTACTAACTGTACTAAACATGTGTAGCACACTAGTACCTGCCTAACTTACCAAATACGCCTAGCAAGCAAAGTACTGGTCCTACTAACTGTACTAAACATGTGTATTGTGTAGCACACAAGTAACTGCCTAACGTCACGCCTAGCTAACAAATACTGGTCCGATGAGCATTACCATACATGCCTAGCAAGCATGTAGTGCCACTAGTGGTCTAATGTACCGTAGTAAACATGTGTAGCACACAAGTAACTCCCTAACTTAGAGTACAAACCACGCCGAGCAAGCAAAGTACTGGTCCTACTCACCATAATAAGCATTTGTTGTACACAAGTACATGCCCGATTTAGCGTACCACACACGCCTAGCATGCAAGTAGTGGTTGTACCATATTATACATGTGTAGCACACAAGTACCCGAAGTAGCATACCATATACAAATATAGCAAGCAAGTACTTATCCGACATACTTACCGACATACTTACAGACATACTTACCGACATACATGCAAAGCACAAAATTACAGCTGTCCGATATACTGTACCAGACAAATTTAGCACACAAGTACATATTTTAAAAGCCCTAAATTCTTAGAGGTATTTTAGTTTTGTATCCTGTACCCGATATTAAAGAGTTGGATGGGCACAACTAAAGATAATATTACTATTGTATATTTTATTGTAAATGATAAATATAAAAAGTATATGGACCCCAAGAGATTGTATGCAGGTTTGCTGTATGTTCTCCAATACTGTGTAGATAATGGAATATTTTACTACTAGTTTTTTACATTTGAATAATTTGCCGAGATTTTATGGTTTACAAGCTGTTTAATGTTTACCTTTTATCCATGTTGACACATGTACCATCAGTACATGTGAAATCATACCCACTTCCGTCATTGTACATACAATTTGTCAGTGTCATCTGAACAATAAAAAGTGCAGATTATGACAGGTCCATTTTCAGATTTTCAAATTGACTAAAAGTGTTTTTTTATTCTTGTTTAAAATCTTTAATTTTTCAGACAAATTAATTTTGATTTCATTTTTTCGGTTATAAAGGAAAACGGTAGAAGTTGCATCAAATACATTAAATACATTAAATACATTAAATACATTAAATACATTAAATACATTAAATACATTAAATACATTAAATACATTAAATACATTAAATACATTAAATACATTAAATACATTAAATACATTAAATACATTAAATACATTAAATACATCAAATACATTAAATACATTAAATACATTAAATACACCCGCATTTCATTTTCTGCATTTGAATTTCCTATATAACTGAATGTTTTGTAAGCTTTAAACGAAAAATTATCATTAGTTTGAACTTGAAGGTACACAAGTAACGGATAGTTGTGTTGAATTAACACTGTGCGCAGCGTACACTGGGTTTTACAGGGATCAAGGGGTTTTCGATAGATTTAAACACAGGGATCTCTGCACTCGATGAACAGACAAAGGTTTAAAGGGTAAAAATAATAATTATAATTATTCTCTATCTAGGTTTATAATTATTTGTGGTTAGAAAAGTTTACCTTATATTCAGTTCCTTTTTTCATAGCACAGATACCCTCATTTATAACCCAGTCAGATCTACCTAAAAGAGAATATTGTGGAAGACGATGCCTGGCCGCGTTAAACTAGTTCCACAAGATTCAACAGAATGAGATAGAACGGATACGGGGCATTAGTACTGATATCATCTCTACAGTCTACACGTGCGATATCGATATTGACTCTAGTTCTGAACCCTCTAGTAATAAGTTATAAGAAATATATATACTGGAAGTTATTTATGCGTTTTATTAGAGTCTGACTCACGTCCTCTATAATATATCTATTTCTACTTTTCATCTTATGGAATTTTTCAAACTTTCTTCAACTTCATATTCAACAGCTGCAAAGACACATATTGAATAAATTGTACTATTTTATATTAAACTATTATTCTTTTATCAAGGGCATGGATTTTGACTTTTGAGCAATTTGCACATTGTCATGCATATTTAATATCTTTGGACCAATAGTTAGGATGGGTAGCGATTATTTAGAAGTCATTTTTAATCTTTATTTGTTTTTAAACGAGATCAATGTTGAGATATTTTTTTTTTAAACGAAGTCGACAAGATTGATTAAAATATGAGATATACAGGTCGTATTAAGAAGGTCGTCATCGATCTTTGAAACCTTAATTCACTAACCTAATTTTAGAATTTAATAATCACAAAATATCCCTAATCTTGGCATTTCCAAAATGTGGTCTGCCTAGTTTTTGTGCGTTCAATATTATAACCGGAGGTATGAAGAACTTCGTTCAGAATTCGTCAATTTTGGTTTTATTTAATAAAATTGAAATATGAACGAAATATCTCCGGTAATATTAACAGCACAAAAAAAGGCAGACCACATTTTGGAAATAGGACTAGGAGAATTTAATGGATATTGTTTGAAGAATCATTCAAGTGGAAGTTATAGGTAGACGACTGGTTGTCACAAATAAATTAAAAGTTCAAAGACGAAGTATAGGTACCAGGTGGATGAAATACCTGTAGAGAAGTATTGGTATCAGGTGGATAAACTACCTGTAGTGAAGTGTTGGTACCAGGTGGATGAACTACCTGTAGGGAAGTTTAGGTACCAGCTGTGGATGAACTACCTGTAGGGAAGTATTGGTACCAGGTGGATGAACTACCTGTAGGGAAGTATTGGTACCAGGTGGATGAACTTCCTGTAGGGAAGTATTGGTACCAGGTGGATGAACTACCTGTAGGGAAGTATAGGTACCAGGTGGATGAACTACCTGTAGGGAATTATTGGTACCAAGTGGATGAACTACCTGTAGGGAAGTATAGTTACCAGGTGGGTGAACTACCTGTAGGGAAGTATTGGTACGGGTCCTCATCTGAAGCAGCAAACTCTGCATACTTTTCAGTATCATAGTAACTCTCTATTCGCCAGCTGTAGGTTCGGGGTCTAGAAAATAAATTTAAGATTTTTGCACCTATTCATCACAGTTTATTATAATTAAATTTTAGTTTCGCGCCACCTTGCCTGGTAACAATTTTATCATTTAATTTTTGATTTGTGCGGGTTTTTTAGTATGAATTGGCGGGAATAGATGTAAATAATTTTTCACGGTGAATTTTTAATTCTGATCGTAAGTCCATTAACCTTCGCTGGGGTCATGTATTCAATATGTTTCAAGATTCAAGTCGCCCTCAATTGAAACCGGTTTTTGGCGGATTTGAGACGCGGCTCAAATTTTTGCAGCGAATAGATGATCAAATATAAAATATACCCACGTGATTGTACCCCTTAAAACTAATAGATAAATATGTTTAATAGAAGGCATTTTTGAACTGAATTTTAAACCAGGTACCGAGATATTTTGAAATATGTTGGACGTTGGCATCTATATATATATGTATATAAAGTAGTAATCTCTGTTTGTTAGGATGTTCGAGTATAAATAATGATCGCTGGACATGATTTGTCTCAAATTGGATTTGTTAACTCGGTTGAACCACGAGAATATTCTTCTAAGTTGAGTGGTTTGATAAAACTCCAGGCAAAGCTGGGTTTCCAAGTAAATTACTTACATGAAGTATATATGAGATTTCCCGAATCCTCTCCAGTGGGGTTTATTGTTGAGGAATCCTTGAAGGAAGTAATACTGATCAAAGTATCCTTCCATCAACTACCAATATTTGGATTTTACAAAGCTCCCACTTACGTTTATTAATTTTAGATAAAGGTAAGCGTGCAGTGAGATCCATAGTATCAAGGAATAGGAAGACGACCCACATACATCTTAAGATTCAAACTAAACTATTTGATTTGACACAATTGACATTTATCATAAAATTCAAAATTTCCTTTGTTTCTGAGATACACAGTCCCCGCATAGATAGATTCATGCGCACAGGAAAGTGGCATAGTGCGCAGTTCAGTTGATCACATGGCTCATCATTCCATTTCCGGTCTAAAATATCATTCCATTTCCGGTCTAAAATATCATTCCATTTCCGGGGTAAACTATATCATTCCATTTCCTGTCAAAAATATGATTTCATTTACAATATAAAATATATTATATATTAATTATTTTTCTTGGAATTATACACAACAACAAAAATGAATCATAAAAACGACATTTTATTCATTTGCTTTAATCAAGATTTTTATGTTTAATAAGACATCTTGCAGTTGACTCAAATTAATTACATTAGAATGGGGTAATTCATTTGGTGTACCGTTCCGTTTTCTCATTTACAGTCTGTCTGTATACTGTACTGCGTACTCTAGCTGCCTAAAGGTCGGTCGGGTACTTTAAATGAACCGGATTTTACTGTAGACTGACTAGAGATCTATTAAAGGCTAGAAAATGCGATATTTTTACAGAGCCTGAAATTTAAAAGAGTATCGTTGGACAAAACTCCCGAGTTTCCTTTTTGGGGTCTTAACATTTGTGTAGATTTTGATTTAAGAGATTGGAAAAAAATTGAGAATATAAACAAACCGAATAAAATAATATTTCATAACAAAATATTGATATTCACAAAACTGCCTAATCCCATTCGTGAAACCCGGGGTTTAAAGCTGGTTTTCAGAACGATACCCTGTCTTAAGTTTTGGGCTCAGGAGGTTCTAAAGTGTACAGTTGGAGTAGAATGTTATAAACAAACGTCTGTATTCAGGGATATTTAAGAACCCTTTGGATACGAAATACAAAACCTTCAAAAAAAGACTAAATCAGAGGCGGATACAGGGGGGTGGCGGGGGGACATTCGCCACCCCCTGACAGATTCAGGGAGGGGCGTATCCCCTCCCTGAGATTTCGAGGCAAAAAATGTTCCCAATTTTATAAATCGTATGTGTTTTTCAATTTCAAGCTTTTTTTATTTAATGGAAATCTTGACTTTCTTTTTTTCAGTTTAATTTAAAAATCAACGACAACAAGTAAATGTTATTGTTAACGATAAATTTAGAATTAGAAATTTGTAAGAAACTAGACTTAAGTTATAATATTGTTCATATCTAGTAATGTTCCTTAATCAAAACTCATTTATCAAAATTGTAATATTGGTCCTAATTTTGATGCATTTAAGTATAACTAGTAATTTCTTTTTGTTTTTAAATTGCTAATGTTCCTATTGTTGTTCCTGTTCCTAATACTGTGTCCGACCCAACTTAAATCCCTGTCCTAATCCAATATTTTTGTTCCTAATTCCTGAACAATCTTTTTATTGTTCCTAAATCCCTGTCCTAATCCATTATTTTTGTTTCTAATTCCTGAAGAATCTTTTAATTGTTCCTAAATTCCTGTCCTAATCATTTATTTTTGTTCCTAATTCCTGAACAATTTTTTAATTGTTCCTAAATTCCTGTTCTAATCCGTTAATTTTGTTCCTTAAAGTTAAAAATCTAGTTTTTTAGTCTTTAATCATTAATTTTGACTCTTTTTGAGTCTTTTAAGTCAAAAAAAGATTTCGCCTGCGCCACGAATTTTTGTTCCAAATTATTAATTTTTAGTTCCTAAAAAATCTTGCCCCCCCCCCCTCACTTAAATCCTGTATCCGCCCCTGGACTAAATTCATAAATTTTTTAAAACTTGTAAAAATTAACCCCTGAATTCGTATTATATGCAACAAGTGGCCGTAGATGGCAGTCATAATCATTTCTGGGAAATGTAGCATGGCTTACCGGGACAACATAGGTCTGCTTAGCAACTATTCCGTGAGAGATTATGAGCAGTCTGTGTATATCTGTGAGACTGACCTACGTATGTTCGAACACAGTTCTCTCCTTCACCTCCGTTAGGCTGACCCACCTCCCAGAAGGATGCATCAACTTTCTTCCTGATCATTTTTTTATTAATTTTTCAAATCATGATGTTTAATTTGCTGATCAAATCATGGCCATTTTTTTATTCTGAAGAATAATTAAGAATATTAATTTGTTATTGTTCATTGAAGTAAGACGAGCATCATTTGGTTTAGTAAGATTTTTTTTATAAACAATGTTGTGAAGTATAAAAACTTAAATTTTCTGAAAATAACCCTGTATTTCAGAATAGGAAAGTTTTTCAATGTTCAAACAAATTTTTTAATAAATAAAGTCTTTTGATTCTGGATTTTTTGGTAGACAAGATTCAAAAAAAGTTTTTTTTTGAGAGAGGATGAGAGAGGTGGAGAGAGGGTGAGAGAGGGTGAGAGAGGGTGAGGGGAAAGTCAAATATTTGAATCATACTTTGTATATGGGTTTGTCCACATATCTTCCTCCATATAATCCGTAGGACCTGCCCATATTATTAAACTGCCTGTAAAAAAATATATTAGATTTTTGACTTGTACAAAAATATATGATCGTTGCATGTTGTTATATGACCAAAAAACTAGTTCGGCATCATTTACAGGAATGTTCGCATTGGAGGTGTAACAGTCTTTGTACAGTTTTGATAGGTCTTATGTAAGGATATAATTTCTTCTGGCATGCTTACCGCTGGCATGTAAACATTTCTCATGGATATCAGGTTTCATTATTTCAGAGGCAATATCCATCATCTAAAAATAGTTTTAAATATGTTTTTTTCTTATAATTTAGGTGAATAAGTTTTTTAACAATTTTTTACCTCATGATATTTTTCTGTTGTATTCGGAACTGCAAGAAATCCACCTTGGTTATAGCACCAGTCCTAAATAAAATCATTTTAAACGGACTTAAAGCTTCGGTGACAAATATTTGATAATTTTACCTTGTAAAACCAGTAATCATAAAGAAGAGGGAAAAGAAAATATTGATCATTAATATTTTCAGGTTTACCACATAGTTCAAACAGAGGAACAGAGCTTACTTCAATCTGATAATATTCCAGTTAATCAATCAATCGATGTAAGGCCGGAGCTTATAAAAATGGGCAATGCCCGATTCACAATGGTACCCTGAAAACTTTCTCTAATCAATAATATGGAAGATATCGTTGTTTCTTTAGCATAGCATAGCAATGCACGAGTCACTTGTACAGAGAAAACTAAATTTTAAATAATCAAGAAAAACCAGGAAATGATTCTTGACCAAGCGAAACTTTTAAAGATAATGTTAGGAATCCGACACACTTCTCTTCAAATAGAGAATTATGAAGATAATTTTTCGATCCCTTAATATAATCAATCAACCAATCGATTAATCAATTATACAATGTCCATTAAATTTTATTTTCTTACATTACTTGTGATCCATACTTCTCTATTCCACTCTTGTACATTTCCAAGTAAATCAGATCTGAAATACAGGGTGTCTCAAATATAAGGTAAATCAGATCTGAAATACAGGGTGTCTCAAATATAAGGTAAATCAGATCTGAAATACAGGGTGTCTCAAAGGTTCATGCCCCCAAATCCCAACGGTACCCTTTCAACCTTATTCTGATCAATAATGAGGAGTTAATTTCTACATTGATTCTAAAGAAAGAGATGCGTTTGTCATTTTTGAAAAGAAGAGAAATCACAAATGAAAATGAACAGGTTTGTAAACAAAGAAAATGAATATATCATTCATTTTTGATCAGGCAAAGCTTTGGAAGTCACCATTCGGGAATTGTTTACTTAAAATTTCTACTTAAACTATTCTGCTATTTCCGTTATTTTTGTAAAATAAAAAGAATGCAACATAACCAAGTTTTAGAAAGAAATAATGTTGTCAGCTAACTATATTCTATCCAAGAAATGAGTCTCTTAATTTCAAATTCAATGTTTGTTTATCTTTCTTTACATATATATATACTTTGCTCAGCTTTTTTTTTAAATGCACCAATTGTAACAGAAAAACCAACAAAGCATTGAATGAAATTTACAAAGAAAAAGTGGCAACTTGAAACATTCAAACGCCAATTTGTTAATAGAAAAGGGAAGGCGAAGCGCCCTATAAAGTCTAGTATTCAATACTTCTTTAAAATAATGTTTTAAAAGTAATGTTACTTAAAATAATATATTTTAAAACCTGCATTCGGCAGCATTTTCTACAAAATAATCCTCCAGTGCTACATCCCAGATGTTAAACTGAATATTTAGAATATCTAGAAGTATTTCCAATGAAATATCTAATCAGTATATATAAATGCAGCAATTAAGTAATACAGCTTCCATGCATAAATTGGGCTTTTCTATTTGTTTGTTGGTTTGTTAGAATCCAATAAACGTAAAACACCAGAAACCGAAATCAAATCAGAAAAGATTGGTCAAAATTAAAAAAACATTTATCATAACATTTGGCGTGCTACTACTGAACAGGAAAAAGAGTTCTGAACGATTAACTTTATTAAAAATCTAAATCTATATAGTAAATGATGAAAGAAATATCTGGAATAAATATCACAAGTTAGAATCAGCTGATCGAATCCGCCCCCTTGGATTTCTCTGGAAACAACTCAGATGACGACATTCATATCCGCCACAGTTGAAAAATGAAGATGTTTTTGGAAATCTATCAATGATAACAGAAAATTTCAAGTCCCACAATTAAATACGGGAGGGGGCACATAAATGTCACTAGAAGGAGATCATTTACTTGGCGTACAGTCCTGTTTTGCATCATATTGTCTGTATTTGTTCTGCACTGCTTGCCCGTGATAATTGAAATTCTGCCTGGTAAAAGAAATGAACTGAAATATATCGGAGGGGGGGGGGGGGTATGATTTTATAGAACCTGTGTTATAGCTCCTGACCAGGATTGTCTGGGTTGAAAACCTCCTCCCAATGTATCCTAATCCGACGTAGCTCAGAAAAGAAATAAAAAATTCATCCACAACAAAACTTTTAATTTGAAACGATTTTTCCATCCATGAAAAACAACTCGTACATCTCTCTTTTTTGTGGTTTCTGACTGATTAGGTCTTCAACTATAGAGATATTCAACAGGAATCAACTTAATCCGGCAAACTACATAATATAGGGATTAGTACGCTATGAAGGGATAAACAATACAAAAGTTCCAATCTCTGTGGGTGGTTAAAGTTATGTTTAAAAAATCCCACCTGCATTTCTATCTATCTATATATTTAAAGTTGTAATCTCTTTTTGTCTGTTTTTTATATGTCCGATCATAACTCAGGAACCCCTTGACCGATTAGCCTCAAATTTTGAAGGGGGATATCCGTAGAATCACAGGATGGTTTTAAACCTGGTTTAAACATTTTTATTTTAAGTTTTTTTTATGGAGAAATTTCAGTTTGCAAGCAAGTATCGAATAAAGAAGAAAAGCTGTTAAAAATAATTTTACAATTATTTTGATAATCTGAGATCTCTTTTCCTGATCTTGTCCAAGAAACAGCTTGCCCCCTTTCCTGGGAAAACGTGAAATCAAACATTTATATTTATAAAATTTTTTGCTGCCCTTTACATCTTTTTAATAATTGTTCTTCTCTTTTCAAAAATATTCATAAAAGAATGAATGAGATTTAAGAAAAACTGTAAGCCAATTATTTTTACTGTTGAGGTCAAAACAGTTTATAATTTTGAAAACATTTACTACAGATTTACACTCAAAATTGTTGCAGATTTTTTGTTATATCTCATGCAATTTTTAATAAATTTTTATGAAATTTTAAAGAACAATAGAATAAGCGTTTACCCAACAATCTTTTTAAAAAATTTAACTTTAAAAAAATTGCTTTCGCTGATTTTCTTGTTCAAGGTTCCAAAAATATGTTTTTTAACTTTTTAATTCCTTTTTTATCCCTAAAATCAAAACAAACCAAACATTTTGAAAATGTTGTCCAATACATCGATAATCCCGTTTTTTTTTATACTCACCCTTTAAATGGGAGAACAGATTTAACTTTAATAATATAATCCATTTTGAGAACTTTTGAAACAAAGGATGAGACTTAAAACACGATTGTATGGAATTTATTGAGTTCGTTTGCCAGGGTTCCTTGTAGACCAAAACTGGCTTATTTCTGTGTTTAAGCAATTAGTAAACCTTTAAAATACTCCCTTAAGAGCAGAAACCGAAAATCAAGCTATTTTCAGAGTTTAGGGTTGTCTTTACAATCTCATTCTTTGCGGGTAACCCTGTATCCAGCCTGCCTCCATTTTAATCTTGGGAGGTCGTCTTCTGCCAAGAGTTGGACGATTTGTGTAATACTGGACACATACAAGCATTTTAGTATGCACCTGACAGGTTCTACAGATTTGTCTCCGGTCCATGAACCACTAGTAATCTTGATACCATCTACAAACCTGACAGGTTCTAGAGATTTGTCTCCGGTCTATGAACCACTAGTAATCTTGATACCATCTACAAACCTGACAGGTTCTAGAGATTTGTCTCCGGTCCATGAACCACCATTAATCTTGATACCATTTACAAACCTGACAGGTTCTAGAGATTTGTCTCCGGTCCATGAACCACTGGTAATCTTGATACCATCTACAAACCTGACAGATTCTAGAGATTTGTCTCCGGTCCATGAACCACTATTAATCTTGATACCTGTACAAACCTGACAGGTTCTAGAGATTTGTCTCTGGTCCATGAACCACTAGTAATCTTGATACCATCTACAAACCTGACAGGTTCTAGAGATTTATCTCCGGTCCATGAACCACTAGTAATCTTGATACCATCTACAAACCTGACAGGTTCTAGAGATTTGTCTCCGGTCCATGAACCACTAGTAATCTTGATACCATCTACAAACCTGACAGGTTCTAGAGATTTGTCTCCGGTCCATGAACCACTAGTAATCTTGATACCATCTACAAACCTGACAGGTTCTAGAGATTTGTCTCCGGTCCATGAACCACTAGTAATCTTGATACCATCTACAAACCTGACAGGTTCTAGAGATTTGTCTCCGGTCCATGAACCACTATTAATCTTGATACCATCTACAAACCTGACAGGTTCTAGAGATTTATCTCCGGTCCATGAACCACAAGTAATCTTGATACCATCTACAAACCTGACAGGTTCTAGAGATTTATCTCCGGTCCATGAACCACTAGTAATCTTGATACCATCTACAAACAGCTTATAGAGATCCTTGTATCCATCATACGCCAAACAAATATGCCTAGATATATATCAAGCTATAGTACAAAGATCAAGTTTTAGTACACAGATCAAGCAATAGTACAAATATCAAGCTATAGTACAAAGATCAAGCTATAGTACGAAGATCAAGCTATAGTACAAAGATCAAGCTTTAGTACAAAGATCAAGTTATAGTACAAAGGTCAAGCTATAGTACAAAGATCAAGCTATAGTACAAAGATCAAGTTTTAGTACACAGATCAAGCTATAGTACAAAGATCAAGCTATAGTACAAAGATTAAGCTATAGTACAAAGATCAAGCTATAGTACAAAGATCAAGCTATAGTACAAAAATCAAGCTATAGTACAAAAATCAAGTTGTAGTCCACAGGTCAAGCTATAGTACAGAAATCAAGTGGTACTACAAAGATCAAGCTAGCTAGTACAAATATCTATAAAGTTTTAGTAAATATACTTTAAAATATCTTAACTCATCAAAGCTTCTTTTGAGTTGTTGTAATTGATTTTGTATCTTACATATCGTCTATTACATTTACCTTCATTACATTAAATCCTTTATATTAACTCCATTAATTTACTTGATTAAATTTACTCCATTACATTTACTACATTACCTTTACTCCATTACATTTTTTTACCATTAAATTTCCTCCTTTGCATTATGTCTGTTACATTTACCTCCATTAAATTCACTCCATTACATCAAATCCATTAAATTTACCTCCATTAAATTTATATCCATTAAATTTACTTTATTTCATTTACTCCATTACATTTACTCCATTACATTTACTCCATTATATTTACTGCATTACATTTACTTCATTACATTTACTCCATTATATTTACTGCATTACATTTACTTCATTACATTTACTCCTTTCCATTTACTCCATTACATTTACTCCATTAAATTTACGTCATTATTACTCCATTATATTTACTGCATTACATTTACTTCATTACATTTACTCCATTATATTTACTGCATTACATTTACTTCATTACATTTACTCCATTACATTTACTCCTTTCCATTTACTCCATTACATTTACTCCATTAAATTTACGTCATTACATTTTCTCCATTATATTTACTCCACTACATTTACTTCATTACATTTACTCCATTATATTTACTGCATTACATTTACTTCATTACATTTACTCCATTATATTTATTCCATTATATTTACTCCATTATATTTACTCCATTAAATTTCCTCTATTACATTTCCTTTATTAAATTTACCTCCACTGATAGAAGTCTGGCATATCATTATGCCAAGCACAATATTTGGTATTCCGTTTACAACCACGGAAAGCTGATCGTCCAAGATGATATTCTCAAAAAATGATTCATTAATATTTATAGAAACTTATAATACTTCGATACTTTTGAAAAATATTGATTACTAGCTGAAGCGCCCAGCGTTGCCCGTGAAATAAAAATAGATTTATGAAAAAAAAAATTTTGAATTTTTTTGTTACCCCCCGGGTACTCAAGGGATTCCTTTAAAATTTCCGCCCATTCGGTCCAGCCGTTTGGACAGCTATAGCCGCTGACATATAAATATAAATACAAATATTTTGTATTGAATGACAATATTCCATACATCTATATATATATGCTTTAATTAAGACAAGTATCATTATTTAAAAGTACTGAAGAGTTTAGGCGTAATATAAAGTGGACCTAGTAGTATGTCCGATGCACAACGTTGACACTTTAACATTTCTGTAATCTGGAAAGTGTCAAATTATAACAGTTTCAATCTTTGACACCGCTGCTGCTTAAACCCGCTAGAAAACCTTCATTAATCAAACAAAGCTCTGATAAGGTTACCGTTGTTAATCGGATTTGCTACTTTGTAACAGAAGAGTCACTTGAAATTATGTCTACTGTCCCTTTAAAAGTACTAAAACCCAAATAATTTATCAAGTACAATAGGTGGCTGCGTGGCAACGGAGAAATGGACCAATTATACACGACGTCACTAGTGTCATATATAACTGTAAGCATGAAGAGAGGCTTACTTGTAAATGAACTATAGTTAATGATAGCAGTGGGAGGGATAACAAGTCATCTCTTCTTTCTCGTTTAAAAAGATTCAACCGTTAAAAATTGCAAACCTGGAGAATGCTTTGAACGCATGTTTGGGCCTTGGAGAACCCAAGTCACCGTTGGACAGGGAATTATATTTTCTAAGTGTGAATTCAAGCCAATAGGCATAAGCCACGGCTTGACATGAGGCAGAAGGAAATATTATTGGCCTGGGCTAAAACCGAAAATAAAGTTAGTGTTCATGAAGAATCCGAAGAAGGAACTTTAAGTCGTCGTATGAGGTGAAAAGGCGGAGAGTCTGTCAGAGAGCTCCGGCTTTCCATTATTCTTTAGTATTATTTTTTACTTCTAAATACATTTTTTCCTATACTCTGTGGATTTAGTCTCATCAGTTTTAAGGCTTTAGATTTCCTTTATTTCATACCATCTTTATATGGTAACAATAACAACGAAAACGAATGTTTCTCATACTAGTTGACATGTTTTCCAAGATTAAATAAAAAAGTGTTTAAACAGAAAATAAAGAACACATAAAATTGCACTTATTTTACTGTAGGATAAGCACTTTATTTTAAAATTATCCCTTTAATTGATAATTTTGTCGGACACTAAATCTGAATTGACACTTGTGACGTCAAAATACAACTATTGTACATATACACATTGTACATGTAACATATACACATAGTACATATTCACATTGTACATATACAAATAGTAAATATACACATTGTACATATACATTGTACTAGAGTCTATTTTTTGAAACCTGAATAAAGTTCGTTAGCATCTTTATTCCCAAAAGCGTAGGTGAACAAATACATCCGGGGTCGGGTAAACAGAATTTGGAATCTAAAATATATTTTTCTATTTTGTAAATTAATCTTTCACAGGATTTTTTATGTCCCCTAGAGTCACTAAAGGCTGTCTGTCTTCTCATCATGGGCGTTTTCAGGAATTTGTCAAGGGGGGGCATACTTTTTTCTCTCCAGGGGGGGGGGCTCAGCACCCGTTGGGACCTGATAACCCTCTAAAGACCATATATTTCACTGGTCCAGGGGGCAGGCTGAGCCCCAATATCCCAGCCCCCGAATCCGCCTCCGCTTTTAATTAATCTTTTTTATTGTTGTTCTTTTTCAATTTTAATTTCCGGAGATAGTAACTTTTAAGATGACGGAACTAGTTTGCTGCATTAAATTCTTAAGATTCCAGCCTGAGTAATTAGTATTTCCACGAAATAATTTTTTTTTTAAATAATTGACATTTCAATAAACTTTCAATCAGTTTGGTAAAAAAAGAATAAAATATTACGCGAAATGACATTTGCGAATGATTTCAAAAATTGCTGTTTTTTTCCGCGTAAAAGTTTTACGCAACAAAAGAAAAAGTTTTGTAAAGAAATAACAATTGAAAATAATCATTTTTCCAAATATATAAACATGGTTACCTAATTCATATTTGATTAGACAAAACTTTCAAGGGTACCGTTGTGAATCGGGTAATGCTCAGTTGGAATAGTTTAAACCTGTGACAGAACGTGAAGGAGATAAGATCAGTTGGAATAGTTTAAACCTGTGACAGAACGTGAAGGAGATGAGATCAGCTGGAATAGTTCCATTAAAGAATGCCCAGGACGTATCTGAGGTATATCCATCTACCTGACAAATAAAACCACATTTTAAACTGTTTCGCAATATTTTTGTCTTTCAATTAAAAACCTTCAAAAACAGCATAGGAAACCTATTATGAAATATTCAAAATACATAGCCAAATACAAAGATATCAAATATCAAAAGCGAACAATTTAGATTAGAGTAGTGAAAATAGGCTTTAAAGGTCAGATTCTTTGAACTTAGTCATGAAAGACCCATTTTAAACTGGCTGAATTTCTTATTAAATAACGCTGATTTGTTGTTTGCTTTTTTCTGCTGATTTTGGACACAAAATAGATAATACAGTGGTAGGGGTTTATATCAATACAATGAAGACGACCTTTCAATTTAGTTTTCATTGCTAACAAGCTTTTTTTCAAAATACAAGTTTACAGTATGTATATTGTGTATCCATGCTGTTTGAAAGCATGGTAGAAATCAATAATAAAATAATAAAAAAAATCATATACTAGGACGGACCAAAACGACATAAAAACATTATAAAAATTTATAAAAACATGAGCGCTATACAAGATTTCTCATTACAAACTAAAACGTATGTACCAGTGTGACTTTGAATGTACCAGATGAATACATAGAATTTGCAACCTGCTGGATCTCACTTCACTCCTGCTTCTTTCTAGTTATACCCTTCATATTTGCACCCTGCTGGATCTCACTTTACTCCTGCTTCTTTCTAGTTATACCCTTCATATTTGAACCCTGCTGGATCTCACTTCACTCCTGCTTCTTTCTAGTTATACTCTTCATATTTGCACCCTGCTGGATCTCACTTCACTCCTGCTTCTTTCTAGTTATACCCTTCATATTTGCACCCTGCTGGATCTCACTTCACTCCTGCTTCTTTTTAGTTATACCCTTCATATTTGCACCCTGCTGGATCTCACTTCACTCCTGCTTCTTTCTAGTTATACCCTTCATATTTGCACCCTGCTGGATCTCACTTTACTCCTGCTTCTTTCTAGTTATACCCTTCATATTTGCACCCTGCTGGATCTCACTTTACTCCTGCCTCTTTCTAGTTATACCCTTCATATTTGGACACATTCACGGTTTTTAAAGAAATACCTTTGCCTTGCCGTTTATGCCAAATATTTGGATATTTTGCTGGATTTAGTAAATACTTTTTACCCTACCCTTCAAGCCATTTTTGTTAGGAAATGTTTTTTTTCCAAGTACAGTCAGACCCATACAACTGTGGAATAGAAAGACAATTTTTGGACACAAGTTATGATTTTGAATAGTCCAAAGAACATTAAAACCAGCAATTGTGCAGTGTGCACTGACCCATTTTACTTAGTATGTAAATTTCTAATTGCTACTGATTAAACTACAGTGAAACCCTTAAAAACGAATACATCGAAAGAATTCATCAAATGTCGTATTCTTCACTTTCTGATAATGGAATGTTGCAGATATTTAGTTTTTTAATTAAATGATTATATGGAACTCTTTAAAACTGTTTCCACATATTCATGGCTATTTGATTATTTTCGCAAATACTGAAATTTACGCAATATAGTATAAAACTCATAGAAAAATTGTCAAGACGACATTTGATGAATTCTTCTGATTTATTCGTTATTAAGAGTTTCACTCTATGTGCTATATGATAAATACCAAATACACACTAGATAACTTAAATGTCGAATCTTTCTATTCTACAGTTTGATGGATCTTACTCTAAATGCTAAATGCTATTATCTTACCTGGAATCTGAACACGGGAATATTATTTGTGTTTGGATTGATTTTCACATTGAACAGTCCTAAATAAACTACAGGGTTGATTTTCACATTGAACAGTCCTAAATAAACTACAGAGATGATCTTTACATTGAACAGTCCTAAATAAACTACAGGTTGAACTTTACATTGAACAGTCCTAAATAAACTACAGGGTTGATTTTCACATTGAACAGTCCTAAATACACTACAGGGTTGATTTTCACATTGAACAGTCCTAAATAAACTACAGGGTTGATTTTCACATTGAACAGTCCTAAATAAACTACAGGGTTGATCTTTACATTGAACAGTCATAAATAAACTACAGGTTGAACTTTACATTGAACAGTCCTAAATAAACTACAGGGTTGATCTTTACATTGAACAGTCCTAAATAAACTACAGGTTGATCTTTACATTGAACAGTCCTAAATAAACTACAGAGTTGATCTTTACATTGAACAGTCCTAAATAAACTACAGAGTTGATCTTTACATTGAACAGTCTTATCCTTCGTGGGTAACCCTGAATATGCTAGAATATTTATCTGAGTTTTGAACAATTCTAAACAAACAATATGCTTGTGTTATCTTACTATTTACGAGCAATATGATTAGTATTTTATCAGTTTTAATGTGATATTTGATAAAACTTTATGTTTAAATTATCTTAATACTGAAATCAAACTTTAATCACTTTTAAAAAAATTGACACTTTAGTAATTTGACAGGACTTTTCATCTTTTGCATAATTTCTTTTTTGCAGAGGTGAATATTTTCTTGAATAGTCATTCCGTCCTCTTTGAAAATTATTTTGGTCCCCAGAAGTTAGGGATGCTTGGGCCAAAAAAATTAGGGTTTTTATTCGCTGAATTGGGTAAAATAAATGATTTGATATTATAAATTCTGGGAAAAAGTATCAAAAAAAAATATGCCATATTTAGAATCATTTTCCTCCAAGTTTACCACATATCATCCCCCCCCCCTTTAAGGACTTTAATTCTTGGAATTCTACACCCCTGCTGTAAACTTATAAAAAAACAAATACCTTGTGCTTGGGTTTTCTTTATACAGAAAACCCAAAATAGAATCAGAAGAATTTGATTTATGTACAACATTTTTTATCCTTTGTACACTGTACAGTGTACACCATTATTTTGTTTCTAAAAACTTAGAAGATTATTTATTGTTATCATATCGAAACCAATTTGAGGGACAATAATGGAAAACTTGGTTTTTCGATTTTAATGAAATTTGTTAGTGAAGATCCTTTCCAAGACTGTTGTATATGTCCCATTAAGTGACTTATTTGTGTAGAAAAATACTAAATAGTTAAATAGCTTTCTATGAAGAGTTGAAAATATTATGAACATTATTCTAAACTTGATTGAGTATATTTTGCCAGAACTGCATAATTTAAAAGTTTAGCTCAAAAATTCCATATTCGCACTATTTGAGTATTGTTTGTCTTATTTTTCCTTTAAAACTTCTTAATTGAAACTGAATCTTAAAATATTTACTATAGAATTAGAATTATACTAACAAAGGTGTTTCAGACTAAAGTTAAAGGGATTTTTTAAGTGACTTCATGTTCAAAAAGTTGCAAACTCAATTCACAAAGGCACTATTTTACCCTTATCTGTCTAAGGATGATGGTGCTGTATGATACATAACTACAACAATACTATCACAAGAAGAAGTTTGTTCCCGTTTTAGTCGCCTGTACTCTATAGCTGTATATAATATATATGTACTGTACAAATTGCTCTATCTTCCTTTAAGTCTGTCTGGTTCTTTAGATGACCGGAGGCCGAATTTAAAGAATTTGAGCCGCGGCTTAAATTTTAGTCGCAATTTAAATATGGTTGGTTCTGCTTAAAACTGTATTCAATGTTTCAAGATTTAAGCCTGCGCTCAATTGAAATCGGTTTTTAGCGGATTTAAGACACGGCTCAAATTCATTAAATTCTGACACGGAGTATATGCAATTGAATCATTTTAAAGAATAAAGTTCAGAAGACAGAAACATCTCATATTTTTATTCTTATTTCACTCTAAATAAGATAAATCACAATAAACTATATATATCAAATACATTTAATCAACTTTAATCATTGTAATACATATATACTTGATCACAGGAGAGTATAATTACAGAGGATATTAGTTCAAAACTGCTCTTTGGACCAAAGTTGACACTGAGTTTCAATTTAGAGACATCAAACCGGTTTAAAACTAGTTCCCCTTGGACTAATATCTATATAGAAGTGAATAAATCATACATTTTTTTAACGCAAAGGCGCAACAAAGAGAAAAGGGTTGATTTCTTCCCCGTTATCCCCCCCCCCCTCCGACCGTTTAGGACCTTCCAATTCCTTCTCTGACTTTCCTTCTTAAAGAATAAATTCTAATTGCGCATTTGAAATTGACTAGTCAATCATATCACTTAATGTATACTTTTCTATGATATTAAAAGATTCTCTCATATATTTACATTTGGTATCATTTGTTGAAAAAACCTGTAAAAAGGGAAATATGGTTAAAAATATACATTTGTTCAAAAAAATGCCCCTATTTTATCACAGTAGTTTTTAGTTATACAAACTGTGGACAATTTTTACGCATGCTGTTCTTAAAAATATTTAAGTTATACTAAGTGTGGAGAACCTTTACACATTGGTGTCCTAAAAATAATGAGGTCATTTAATAGAAAATTCATCTTGAAAATAATTTGGAAATAGTTTTAGTTTTAAATTAATAAAATCAACAAGGAAAAAATACAAACCTGTTTAATCAAATAAATTTCTAACATTTTAATTTTTCCCCAAGCTTGAAAACTATCACCTTTTTGCCGTAAACATTTTTTTTTCATTTAATCTTTGCTTTTTTATCATGCACGAAACGAAAAACCTAAATTTAAAAAAAAATTCTCAAGATATGGCACAAATGCATATTATAAAAACACTTTGCACTTTGATTCTTTTTTTGGCGGATTTGAAGAGAATCTCTTCTTTAACTGTAATATCAGCATGTATCACTGTAAATGCAATATTTATAGAATAGGCCACCATGATGTACATAAACTACATTAACCTCACAACACAGGAATGATTCATCAGAGGTCCTGTCCGTAATGCCTCACATAGATTCAGGCTGCTCTATATTTTGCAATTTTAAGACTGGGTTGACTTTAAAGGGACTGTTCACGTATTTTCAGGGTAAACTAAAAACCCTACTGGAAGAGCAGAGATGATGTTTGATCTGAATTTATTTACTCCGAGCATGATGTTCTACTGGAAGAGTAGGGAAGATGTTGATCTATATTTACTGTTAGGATTGGAAACATAAGGTTCGCTCTCTAAACTATTCCTAAATAATATTTTTTCAAAAAAATTGTCTTTTTTGAAGAGACGGTAATCGTAATTTATAGTGATCCGCAATTTAAGGAAGGAAATGCCCTACGCACAACAGTTGCCTTTAAACCTTTATTTGACGCAATGATGTGGAATATATCGTCGTTTTTCTTTCTTAGAAAAAGCAAATGATTTTAAGGGTATCGATGTGAATCTGATTTGCCCTTCATTAAATGTAGGGTCTCTTGCAATTACGTCTACAGTCCCTTAAACCTTCAAACTTTTTTTGGTGAACTTTATGAATTCTCTTAAATCGAAAAAATATTTTCCTGGGATGAATAAGCTCCATTTGACCTGATATTCTCCGGTTTACCAACTAATCATACAATCAATCTATCAATCAATATTAAAATTGGTAAAAACCATGTAATCCTTTGTTCCGATATTGATCAATTTTGATCGAATCCGAATTTAAGTCAGAATGATTCATTCTCAATCCCCCCCTTTAAATTTCAATAAAACTTTCTTTAACATTAAAGTTTCAGTAGAAGAAAATATTTCCATTTGGTGTATAGCGCCACCTTAAGGATTTATCTCTAATTGAATAATTTAGATAGATAGAAATTTCTATTGATTCAGAATAGACACCAAACACATGACTTAACCCTGATAGGATCAGGCGCTAATGGACTCGGCATCCTAGAGTGTTAATGATAAAAAATTCAAAATTACGTTCCATGGCGCGGATTTCCTGTTTACTGTAGATCCGCCAAGTTAACATTTAAATAGAGTTTTCGCGCTTATAGCAATTGAACAATGTTAAAACATATTGCTTATGTACTGTACATTTTCTTATTTTCTATTCTACAGGAATCGGCCTTTATTTCAATACAATGATAACGACTTTCTGTTTAAACTTTGATTTCTACCGATTTAAACAAAAATAATTTGTAAACAAGAACAAACTGTTAGGTTAAGGAAAATACGCTTAGTTTTTGAAACGTTGCTGTCTTATCAATTTGTTTTTTTTTACTAAATGTATTATTAACATTTATAGCTTCTCTTGGTTTACATGTTTATCTGTATATTTTGTTTTTAAAAGCTTTTGTTAAACTTCAAACACTTTATAAAAATTAGTTCTAGTGCAGATCAATGAATATGAATATAAAGTAATTGCTCACTCCTTTTATATGGATGAAGTTCAGGATATATGGATTGCCAGTCACTCCCTTTATTTGGATGGATATGAATATAAAGTGATTGTCAGTCAATCCCTTTATGTGGATGCATATCAATATATATTAATTGCTGGTCAATCTCTTTTTATGGATGAATATCAAGATATATTGCTTGCCGGTCACTCCCTTTATATGGATGCATATCAATATATATTAATTGCCGGTCAATCCCTTTATATGGATGCATATCAATATATATTAATTGCTGTTAACTCCCTTTATATGGATGCATATCAATATATATTAATTGCTGGTCACTCCCTTTATATGGATGAATATCAAAATATATTAATTGCTGGTCACTCCCTTTATATGGATGAATATCAAAATATATTAATTGNGCATTCGAGAAATAAACGTTCGGAACCTTATTATTATCCTTTGTTATGGAGAGCGTTGAGAGGAGGAAGGCTTACAATCCAATCTCGAGAAATACTGCACGGTATATACATTAGGTCTTTAGGGAAATCGCTAGGTAGCGAAACAATGGATGCATATCAATATATATTAATTGCTGGTCACTCCCTCTATATGGTTGAATCTCAATATATATTAATTGATGGTCATTCCCTTTATATGGATGAATCTCAATATAAATTAATTGCTGGTCACTCCTTTTATTTGGATGCATATCAATATATATTAATTGCTGGTCACTCCCTTTATATGGATGAATAGCAAAATATATTAGTTGCTGGTCACTCCCTTTATATGGATGAATATCAAAATATATCAATTGCTGGTCACTCCCTTTATATGGATGAATCTCAATATATATTAATTGCTGGTCACTCCCTTCATATTTATGAATCTCAATATATATTAATTGCTGGTCACTCCCTTTATATGGATGCACATCAATATATATTAATTGCTGGTCACTCCCTTTATATGGATGAATATCAATATATATTAATTGCTGGTCACTCCTTTTATTTGGATGCATATCAATATATATTAATTGCTGGTCACTCCCTTTATATGGATGCATATCAATATATATTAATTGCTGGTCACTCCTTTTATATGGTTGAATCTCAAGATATATTAATTGCTGGTCAATCCCTTTATATAGATGAATATCAATATATATTAATTGCTGGTCACTCCCTTTATATGGATGAATATCAATATATATTGTTTGCTGGTCACTCCCTTTATATGGATGAATATCAATATATATTAATTGCTGGTCACTCCCTTTATATGGATGAATATCAATATATATTAATTGCTGGTCACTCCCTTTATAGGGTTGAATCTCAAGATATATTAATTGCTGGTCAATCCCTTTATATGGATGAATATCAATATATATTAATTGCTGGTCACTCCCTCTATATGGATGAATCTCAAGATATATTAATTAATTGCTGGTCACTCCCTTTATATGGTTGAATCTCAATATATATTGATTGATTGCTCTATGCCTGATCTAACTGCTGCTCTACTTGTCTTCTAATACTCTGCTCTGCTCTCAGCTGCTTCTCTCTCTTCTCCAGCAATGCTCTCAGAGCAAAAAACTCATCCTCTGATCCTACAAAAATATCCCGTTATTCTGGAACAAAATAATTTTACATGAAACTAATCCTTTCCTAAAACTCTGATTGTAAAATCCCTTTCTCTTTGCAACCGATGGTTTAAACCTTTGTTATTTCTAACTTTGACAATTATAATTGACAGAATTCATATTTTGAAATATTATACCAGGTTGCAAAGATATTAGAGTTAAAAATCAAACGGAAAAAATATTAAATACAACTGTATACTGCATGCAAACAATGCAATGTAATGTAATCTTCTCATTCATAAGTTCCAAGCTCCGGTTAATTAAGAATTAAGAAAGTGTCCAACCGGCCATGTTGGTGGTATCATTATCGGCAATATTAAATTTTAAGCAATTTTGATTTTTTTTCTTGTTCTCTATTTAACTTCAAGATTTCAAAACGCAAGCAGTTAAAGATAAAAATTTTGGATAAAAATATATCCAGCTTACTTTTGAGTTTGTTTCTGATACTGGAAAGTTCTGTGAGAGTATTGGCGAGCCTTTCCTCCAAATCCGACTAACAAATAAAATTACATTAAAGGGGACTGTTCATGTACTTTCCTCCAAATCCGAATAACAAATATAATTACAATAAAGGAGACTGTTCATGTACTTTCCTCCAAATCAGACTAACAAATAAAATTACATTAAAGGGACTGTTCATGTCCTTTCCTCCAAATCCGACTAACAAATAAAATTACATTAAAGGGGACTGTTCATGTACTTTCCTCCAAATCCGACTAACAAATAAAATTACATTAAAGGGACTGTTCATGTACTTTCCTCCAAATCAGACTAACAAAATGTAATTCTATTTGTTAGTCTGATTGTAATTCTGTAAAGGGGGCTGTTCATATACTTTCCTCCAAATCAGACTAACAAATAGAATTACAATAAAGGAGACTGTTTATGTACTTTCCTCCAAATCAGACTAAAAAATAAAATTACATTGAAGGAGACTGTTTATGTACTTTATATGACTAGTATAAAGAAAGAGCCCTTTTCATTTGTATCAGTCTAATTGACTTTATGTATCCTAACCATTAAACAATAGACAAGAGACAATCACACGGTAATTTAGATGAACTGGATCCAAAGAGACAATCACACGCTAATCTATATGAACTGTATCCAAAGTTCAACTATACTTTATTTTCGATCTATTTAACTGAATTTGTGGATTTTTTACTTATGTTGGATTGCAAATGTTTAAAACTAAAGTACATAACGTAACTTTGTTTGCTGGAATAATTAAGATATTATTTTTTATGTCTTGTTCGGATATAATTAGCTTCTTTAAGTTTGTTTAATTGAATAATTGACAAAACATTAAAATAGGAAATGCTTTTTTCCAAGAATTTTTTTAAAAAGTTCTAAAATATGAAAAAACCTGAATTCCGGTTGTAAGGCTCTCCTTTTCTTTTTCAAACTCTTCTTGTCGTTTATTCTTTTCTCCGATATAATTATTTATTTTCCTAAATATACATTTTTTTATTTGATAAAAATAATTTTGAAATAATTAATTTTTAAAAAAACGTGCTCTTTATGGTTTAGGCTGCACGGTGACTGATAATGAGCAATTTTGGCGAAAATCTGTACATTTATACTTTTTTAGGAAAAGTGTATGATCACAAGAAAAGGGTAAAAATGTGAAAATTCATGTTGTATTTGCATTATGCTTTGCAAATACCGTTCAAATTAGCATGCAAAAAATGGTAAAAAATTAAATGTTTTAAACCCATTTTAGTTCCTTCTGGATATTCAAAAGAATAAAACCGTTCAAACTGTTTTTACAGGGTCACAATAAAGTATATTTTCCAATATTATATTTACCTAAGTTTAGTGTTTACTGTTGCTTTCGCCATTATTTCATATTCAGTTCGTAATCTATCCAAGGTTTTCTGAAATCTCGTCTCTTCGTCAATTCTAAAAAAATATTAATTGATAAATTCTAAAACTGAGTTTCTACCTTTTGACTTGGAGTTGGTAAGAAACGGGTAGAATGAGTTAAGCTAACCAAGATCTAAACCACAAATTATTCTCACTAGCTAAGGGAATGATTTTTGGCGTATTGTTCCGTTTTGCTGACTTTAGTCTGCATCTTTACTGTACATTGTACATTCGTACAACTAGTCCTAGCTGCCAAAATGTCAGTCTGGTACTTCAATTGAACCAGAGTTTTCAGTGGCTATTTTTCTGGTATTCGGTTTGGTAAAACTTTATCTGTTACTTTAGGCAGAGCTGGTTCAATTACAATAGAGTCTGAGATACAGAGAAATTGTTACAGAGTGAATTTTTTCCCTCTTTTTAAAATTTGGATTTCAAACTATTAAAAAATGTCTAAATTACGGATATTTCGCCTGAATTTTAGGGATATGTCAAACAATATTATAATTAAAGAACAATTTGTTAGGAATTTTGAATAAAATGTTCTCAATATTGTAAATTTTATATAAAGAACCAAATATTAGCATTTTTTCAAACAAAATATTACCTAACTCTTGAAAGCTTGTTCTGAAGTTCTTCAATTGTTTGATCTTTTTTTAAAACTGCTTCTTGAAGATCTCTGTTTTCATGAAGAATATCATCTAAAGAAACATTTTAAGAATAAATACAAATTTTTTTGGTCAATGGTATGCCATGCATAAACAAGGGCGTACATCAGATTTAATTGGGGGGGAATATTATTTTAAAGGGACCCATAAAACTAGAATATGAATAGACGTTTAAGTTTCGTCTTCCTATTCCACAGTTTTATGTTTCTAATTGTATTTACCTAGTGTACTGAGTTTCTCTTTAGTTTTGATGAGTTCATTTTCTAATCCTGAATTATTCTTCTTCAAAGTTGAAGTTTCGAACTCGAGATCACGGAGTTTTAGTCCAACATTCTTCTCTTTCTCCAGCAGTTTCCTTTCCTTTTCTAATCTATTCTCTAGTTCAGCTCTTCTTCTTCTTTCTTCTTCTAGTTTTCCTGCCAGTTCTTCAACCTTCCTCTCCTCCTCCTCCCTCCTTCTCTTCTCCTCCCTCATCTCCTTCTCCTTGTTCTTGTTGATCTCCCTGGTGGTGTGCTCAAGGAGGTCCAGGTCGGAGCTCAGGTTCTTCCTGGTTTTCCTTTCCTCATCCAGCTCACCTTTCAACCGAGTACTAAACATTAAACAACAAGATAAAAGGGACTGTACAGTGTATAAACGTGATTTCAAGTGAACCTTCATTTGTAGAAGGACATGTCCGATTCTGAACGGCACCCTTTGTCTGATCTAGGAGACGGAAAACTATATTGTTTGTAGTTAGACAAAGAAAGGGTAACGACGTTGTGTATCGGACATGCCACTTTATGAATATTACGTCTACAGTTCATTTATTAAACTTTCAGTGTTATTTCAAGTGTTATTTCGTTGAAAGTGCTACATCCGGAGTTAACACGGTATATCATTTAAAGCGACTAAAACATAATTTCAAGTGACCATCCATTTGGCATGTATGATTCACAACGGGACAAAGAATAATCAAAAATGAACTAGATATCCAGTTTTTGAGAATAATTTCTCATTATGAATGAATTGTGGATTTCTGCTGCATATATTGGAGAACATTTTTCAGAATTAAACATTTTTTAGATAAAACAACTTAATCTTCCACGTTATTGATCAGATAAAGGTTTAAAGATTCTCTTTAGAGCCCTTTGTTTCCTTTCTTTAGATAATTTCAAAAATTGAAATTATTTTAATCTATCGAATTTTACAAATGAAGAGTTCTATGACTACATTTTTTATTTTAATTTCTTTAATTTTTAATCTTACTTTTTCAAAATGTTTTGACGAAGATTAAAGTTTTCATTTTTAAATTCAGTCTCCAGATCATTGATAACAACTCGTAGCCTTGTGTTCTCTAAACATTTATCAATTATTTAAATTTACATTGTGCTAAGAAATATTTATTTTATCATATGGTGTTTTAATTATTTAATAATTTGGCCTGTTTTATGAAGTTTTATCACCCAACCACAACAAATTTTTAACTTCCAAATTTTAAGAACATCTTTTATCTCGACAATTTTACCTTTTTCATGAACAGTTTTCAAATGTTGAACTTCTTTTTCTAATTTAAAAATATTGTCCTTCAGGTTTTCACAATTTTTCTCCTCCTGTCAAAAACACAAAAATATACTGGATGAAAGAAAAAACAGAAGATTAGCGATGTTTCGCACAACATTTTAGGTATAAACCCATTAAAATGTGACTATAAAATTTCAAAAATATTTTAGGAACATTAAAAAAAAATATTTTTCGCGAAACCAACTGTTTTTAGAAAAGTTAAATTTCTTTTAAAATTGATGAAAACATATATCTATTGTTTTTCAAAATTTCACAAAATTCATGAATAATTAAAATAGATTCGAAAAAATTCTTACAAAATGTGGAAATGTGCACACATTAAGTCTTCAGTAGTGGGTTTGGAAAATTTGAGTTTGTGCCTAAGACTCAGTTCCTTTGTAAACTTTTGAGATTTTAAAAAGAAATTTTCAAGTCTAACCCTATGTTTTCGATCTGTTTCTATTCTGAGCTGATTTTTGAGTTCTTCAATAATATTTTCTGAATCTTCAGTTCGGTTCAATTTCTGAAGCAAGCTGGCTTTCTCCTGTATAAACAAAATTATATGAAATATTCTTTGACGGCGACCCTACTAACTTAGCTCAGAAGAACAGGTCTTTTTTTTACATGATAACGCCGTACGCATGTTGACAGAACTACAGGTTATGCAACATTAGTACCATCAAATTATATCACATGTTTTTCTGAAGTAATAATTATAATAGAATGCAGTACAGTGAATAGTTTAATAATGCATGGTCTTCACCCCCNATGCCCTGTAATCCTTGAAATATTTATATTTTTTAAAGAAGGTTAGAAATTGCAGTTGAAGGGGTAATCGCCCAGAAATTCACTCTGTGTTATAAAATTCTTAAAAGTGAATATAAATACAATCTGAATTGTACTAAGGTGCCCGTGAATTTAAAAAAAACCGTCCTACACTCAGCAGAAAACTGCCTTTACCCGACGGTCGAAATGTATTTTTTTTCATTTTATTACATTAACATGCCTCTCTGTGTGTTAAAATTTGGCCGGCTTATCAAACATCCACCTACACAATTACAACGCTCTGCTTTATGTTTAAGACTAGTCATCTATAGCGCCTCGAGCCCCCGTTTCTATTGCCAATTTTAGCATCTCCTTGAACATCTGATAGTACTATATAGTAGCCATTATAATCATTCTCAAATTTTGCGGAATTTGAAAAAAATTCAAAATTTTTCTCCAGTTGAAATTTTCCATTTTTACGGTATATAAACCTTTCCTGCTTTCTGGAATCTTGTGATTTTGAGGTTTATACAAACGAGCAGACAAGCAAAGTATGTAAATAAATACAAAGATGTAACTACCTTCTGTGTGTTGTTGTAGTTCTCCTCCAGGATATTGACCCTGGTAGTCTGCTCCTCTAGGAACCTCAAAACCTTCTTCAACCTGTCCTCTGACCTCTTCACCTCATCCTCCAATTCCAGGATACGCTTCTCCTTCATCATCATCATCATCACCATCATCATCATCATCATCATCATCATCATCATCATCGTCATCATCATCATCATCATCATCATCATCATCATCATCATCATCATCATCATCATCATCATCATGTCAATCATTATAATGATGATTTTCATGATTGTCAAAATAATAATGATAATCATCTTTCGTATTCGTATTTATCATTTGTATTATCATTATTACTCTTATTAGAAGCATTTACCTTAGTTACCAATTGCAGTTCGCATTGTTCAAGAGATATTTTGAACTTAGTGTGCTCCGATAATATGCTTTCAAACTAGAACAGAGATTTATTCAGATCTGTATCTGTATCTGTATCTGTATATGTATCTGTATTTTTATTTGTATCTGTATCTGTATCTGTATCTGTATCTGTATCTGTATCTGTATCTGTATCTGTATCTGTATCTGTATCTGTATCTGTATCTGTATCTGTATGCGTATATGTATCCTACCGTCGATTCTTTAGCCTTGTATTCCTGTATTCTAGAAGTGAGAGCTTCTATTCTGGACTCAATGTCGTCTTCAACTTTCACAGAACTATAGCTTGATATCTCTTCTCTGCATTTAAATATTTATTAATATTTGTCTTTAAATCTTTAAATAACACGTCCTGTAGGTTAACTTTAAGCTTATCTATAGAGGTCGTTGTTTACAAAATTAAGGAGGCAATGAAAAATAACTTATTCAATTCAACATTGAAGTGCAAAAGTTGTTATTATTATTATTATTATTATTATTGTTATTATTATTATTATTTTTATTATTATTGTTATTATTATTATTATTAAATATCATTATACCTGACTGATGAAAAAGTATGAAACTTCATTCCCTGCGTGCGAGCCTGAATAAAGAAATAAAAATGTATAAAAAGATATAATTCAAAACAATGAAATATTTGCTTAAAAATCATGTTTTTACATTTTTGTTTTATTGTTTTTTAAAGAATGCAAGTTATAAAAATTAAATATGTTTGTTGAAGAGTTTGAAGAGTTTAATATTTAACAGTGTTTGAAGAGTTTTTATAAATTATGACAGGGTTCATTTTTAATAGTGTAATTAAGAAGAGGTGGATCTTATGATTGTGATTCAGATTATGAAGAGGATAATATTTAACAGTGCAATTAAAAACAGCGTTATGTTATAAAAGTGGATTATTAAAGAAGAAACTGATAAAGGATGTAAGGAGATAATGGCCTAATCATACAGTTCATCAAATATGCAGTACGCTGTTGCAGCAAGTAAGTGGAGTACCTGGCCTGTACATTAGTAAAGGTTTAGCGTACATCATCACTCTTTATACTATAACCTCGTTGACTATAACAAAGCTGGTTAACAGAAAGAGTTTAGATTAATGTCAGCCTCAGTTTTACTCTTGCTAAGCTTAATATTTGTACGACTTATGAACGCTTTAGAATTTATTTGTCTTTGCCACAAACTCTGAAATTCTAATTCCTTATCTTTGCAACCCAATGTCGTTGACCTTGGAAATTTCAAAGTATGAACTCTGTTAGATTAAATTATCTAAGTTTGAAATATTAAAGGTTTTCGCCTTCAGGTTGCAAAGATAAAGGATTTGAAAAATATGAGTTTTTGGCAAAGACTTAATTCTTTTGTATCTTCCTTGTAACTTGAAAATACACGTGTCTCTATGAAGGATAAAATGTTGATGCGGTGCAGGGAGAAATAAAAAATTAAGAAAAACACTTGTAAATCAAAATAAACAGTAACAAGTGCACAGGCTAGGACTAATAATAAGATTAAATAAAATAACATTTGTATTTTTTGGAACATTTTTACAAATAATTTCCTTAGGTTTTCATTTACGTGTCAAAACGGTGTATTCGTATGTTTTTTTTAGGNATTCAGCCCCCCCCCCTTATTTAGGCTCTGATTACGAATCCCTCAAATTTAATTTTACTTTCCCTGCAATATTACCTGAATTTTATTTTCCCTTCAATATTACCTGAATTTTACTTTTCTTTCAATATTACCTGAATTTTACTTTCCCTTCAATATTACCTAAATTTCACTTTCCCTTCAATATTACCTGAATTTTACTTTTCTTTCAATATTACCTGAATTTTACTTTCCCTTCAATATTACCTGAATTTTACTTTTCCTTCAATATTACCTGAATTTTACTTTTCCTTCAATATTACCTGAATATTTTACTTTTCATTCAATAATACCTGAATTTTACTTTTCCTTCAATATTTCCTGAATTTTACTTTTCTTTCAATAATACCTGAATTTTACTTTCCCTTCAATATTAACTGAATTTTACTTTTCTTTCAATATTACCTGAATTTTACTTTCCCTTCAATATTACCCGAATTTTACTATCTCTTCAATATTACCTGAATTTTACTTTTCTTTCAATATTACCTGAAGTTTACTTTCCCTTCAATATTACCTGAAGTTTACTTTCCCTTCAATATTACCTAAATTGTTCCTGATTAATCTGAGATTTTAGTTCCTCAACTTCTCTCTGTTTCTCCTGACCCATCCGCTTTAATTCCTTCTCCTTATCCCTCAGCTCCTAGCAAATACAAACACGAAATAAATGACAGGATTTTGTCGAAGAACTAAAATTATTTTAACATTTTCATGAATCAGCTTCAATCCTCCAAGTGTGAGCTTAATTTGAAAGAAAGTTTCGATTTAAAAAAATTGAAAAAAATGGGTTCACTCAAAAATTTCAGCCAATTTGGTCCAGCCATTAGGCCAGCTTTAGCTGATATATATACATATATTTGAGAGAAGAGCTTTATTATTTAGGTAAACTTTGAAAACTAACTATTTTTAATTGCGGTTTCTCTACAAAAGTGACACACCTTTATATCTTGAAAAACCACAATATCTTCTACATTATTGATCAGATAAAAATTCAAAGATACCATTGTGTTTAGTGCTTTCCTATATTTGCAGTTGGAGGATTAGTTGAAATTACGCTTACAGTACCTTTAGTGCAAAAAATCATTGCCTTTACCTGTAACAATTTCTCTAAATCTTCATCATTTGCATTGTTGGCGCTTCGTGTCCGATCTAATTCTGCTCTAAGAGCAATTAATTTGTTCTCCAGTTCTCTATTCCTCTGGTTTAGTCTCTGCTCTGTCTCCTGGAGAGCATCCTTGTCGGACTCCAGGCTGTTCATCTCCTCCTTGATGGCCTCCAGTTTCTGCTGGAGGTTCAGTATTTTAGCCTCCAACCTCCGGATCTCCTTAATATTGACCTCGGTAGGAATAGGGGTATCTAGTTGTTTATCAAAACTGTATAATTTCTAAGTTTGATTTTTTACTTTTACTTTTGCGAAAATCGAAAAATAACAGCGATCGTTTTAATAACTCGTATTTCTTTATATCTTTCTGTTAGAGTGAAAATTGTACATACTAGTCTATTTTAACTTTTAATTGTAATTTGTACCATATAAAACAATTACAAAAAGGTTTGCAGATTTAATAATAATTTTCGTGGATTTTCAAAATTTGTCGAAAATCAAAATTTTTTTGGATACTTTTTGTGATTCTAAGGATCCATAAAACTTCCCTGGGGTTATGTAAGGTCGTACACAAAACTAGGGCCTGATCGGTTCTGCGATAAAACTTTTGAATTATGATAAAGATCGCAGATTTTTGTTGAAACGAACCAAGACCAATTAACAATTAAAAATTTTACCATTAAAAAGTTAAATAAAAAATGTTGTATAAAAGTGACAAGAATAGGAAATTATCATCTTTACCTTAGATTCAACTTCCTCTAAGTTATCCTCCATTTCAGAACGTTTTTCTAAAAAGTATTAAATTTGTTCAACCTTGATGTATTCTAAACTTAATCGAAAAAAAAGTTTTTCTTGCTAAAAAATTGCAAAAATTTATTTGAATTTTGTGCAAATTCATTTCTCAGCAAATTAAACTTCCATAAATGGGTGAAAATGCAAACTTGTTTCAAACTTAAGCTTTCTTTAACTTTCTAAATATCTTTGCAATCAGAGCTGAGCTGAAAACTTTAGAATCGTGGATATCAAGATTATTGGTTTATCTCCTCTTTTCTTAATCTATAATATCAAAATAAAGAAAACTTTAATCTTAAGATTAACAAAAAAGGAGATTAACACTGATCGCGATATCCACAATTCTAAAGTTTTCAGCTTTGATGAGGTTAACCTTGATATTTCAACTTTGTCAATTTGATTAAGCTGATTTCATAACTTGAAATCTAATGGTGTACACCATATGTAAGGTTGAAAAGATTTGTATCAGATGTAGGTATCAGATGTAGAGTTTTAACAAATTAACACACCTCTTAAAGCCTTGTTTTCAGATAAAATTAATTCATGTCTTTTTGATAATTCCAAAAATGCAGTTTCTGCGGCGGCTAAATGTTCCTGGGTTTCTTTCAGTACAAACTGAAGATTTTTGGATGTATTGTTGAACTGGTTCAAACCAACCATATCCATATTTTTATCCATATCCATATTTTTATCCAATTCCAATTTGGATCCAAGCAAAGTAATTTCTTCATCTTTATGCTTTAATGCCACTAGAAACAATTAAACAAAATTAAAGAAAAAAAATTACATTTTTTTGGATAAATAATTAATATCTTGTTGTCAAACCTGATAATGCCAGCAGTTCTTGCTTGGTTTCGGACACAAGCACATCTTTACTTTCAACTAGATTTCTGATTTCTAGATCTTTAGAATTCATATCCAGGGTTAGATTTTCTATCTCTAGGTCCTTTTTCTCCATAGCTAGAGTCAAGTCATGTAGAGACTCATCCTTCAGTTCTTTAAGATTTTGTATATCTAAGTCTCTTTTTTCTATAGCCAGAGTTAAGTCATTTATAGACTTTTCTTTTGTTTCTTTTAGGATATTTATCTCTAGGTCTTTTTTCTCAATAGCCCGAGTCAAGTCATTTATAGACTTATCCTTTAGTTCGTTTAGATTTTTTATATTCAAAATTCTTTTTTCTATAGCTAGAGTTAAGTCACTTATAGCCTTTTCTTTTGTTTCTTTAAGGTTATTTATCTCTAGGTCTTTTTTCTCAATAGCTTGAGTCAAGTCTTTTATATACTTATTCTTTAACTCTTCTAGATTTTGTATCTCTAAGTCTCTGGCCTTAAATGCATTATCTAGGTCATCTAAAGACTTATTCTTTAAGTCCTTTAAGTTTTGTATCTCTAAATCTCTATTTTCTAGTTTTTGGGTAAGTTCATCAACAGATTTCTCTAGTTTAGCTCTAGTGATCTCAACGTCTTGAAGCTTGTATCTTAGTTCGTTTATGTCTTGGCTTCTTTCATTTTCTTTCTCATCCTTTGCTTTGATTTCTATATTTTCTCCTTCTTGTCTCAAGCTTAATTCAAAAGATTGGTTTTCTAGATTAAGAATAATATCTTTAAGAGAACGGATTTTTTCATTTAGGTTTTCAATAGTTTCTTCAAGATCATTGAGTTTCTCATCTTTCTCCTCCAAAACACGATTTGCAGTCTCTAATGTTTTCTTCAGGTTATTAAGCTCCTCTTCGTTTTTGGTCAATGCATCGTTAACATCTTTTAATTCTTTGTTTGAAACCTCATTGATATTTGGTTCTTTTAGTTTAGTGGTCAGCGTTGTTATTTCCTCATTGTTTACTTCTACAACCAGTTTTAGTGCTTCCAATTCTTCTCTTTGTTCTTCAGACTCTTTTTCTAAAATGTTCAATATTGTTTTGAATGAAGTTGCTCATAGTTTTATAAAATTAACTTAAATTTTAATCCCTTTATCTTTGTAAAACCTTTGGCATTTCAAACATAGATTATTCATAGTTTGAAATATCTAAGGTCTACGTACGACATTGGGTTGCAAAGATATAGGAATTAGAAAATCAGAGTTTGTGGCAAAGAATCAATTCCTTAGTATATATTTGCTTATTCTCTAAGAGCAATGAAAATGTATAAAAAAAATTTTGTTAAAAAATTTACTTTATGATTAATTTCTTTAAAAACTTTTCATTTTTTATTTTTTATTGGAAAATAATTACCGAGAATCTGGCAGGCTCTGACGAGATTTTTGTTTTCAAGCTGAACTGTGGCGTAAACATCTTGGATTTCAAGCAATTCTGCGTTTTTTCTTTCCAACTTATTCTCTATATTCTTAGTTAACTCCTCTTGCGTCGATAAACTAAAATTAAGTTTTATATTCGGAATTGCAAAATAAGATTGAAAAAAACAACAACATTTTATTCTATTATTGGATTTATTCCACTGATAAGGTTATTTTAAATAAAAGGTAGATCGTGCTTTCGAGATTTTGTAAACAAACAAAAGACTGCACCCCGAAACAAAGAAAATATTCTGGTCAAAAAAAGTTGAAAAAAACGTACGTATGTATGTATAGTCATAAATTACCTCTTTTGTAGGGAAAGACAAAGGTTTTTGTCTTTTAAATGTTCTTCTGTCTTCTTGTTCAATTCTACATTTAATTCTGTAACATCATTTTCAAGTTTTTCTATAATAGAGTTCATTTCTGCAATTTCTGAAGGGGTTTTTTCTTCCAAAGATGTTTTGGCAGATTTTCCCGTTTGAGCTGTAAGATGAGCTGTTAGATCAGCATTTAATACTTGAATCTGTTTCTCACAAGCAGCTATTTTAGCATCTTTTTCCTCACAGCGCAAAGTATTCTCTTTTTCTAACATTTCGTTTTTATTTCGTAGATTTTCAATCTCATTCTTCAGCTGAGTCAGCTGATCATTGAAGGTTTCGTAATTGTTTTCAAACCAAGCATTTTCTTCTTTTAGAATCAACATCTCGGTTTCCAGCTTAACATTGGAAAAATACATAATACAATTAAAGTGCAATCTACAGTTAGAATCTGTAGAAAAGGAAGACGATTGTCCAGTGAACATGAAATTAATTTTGCAGTGCACACAGACCCATTTCAATTAATAGGCTGATTTACAAGATACTTTTAAATTACTTTATACAACATATGCACCAAATAATTATATAATTGTCGTCATCTTATTCCACAGTTTTATGTGGCTTATTTACTAAAATATTTTAAAAAATAGTTATATTTATGATTGTAAAGCTTTTTTTTTATAAATATTTATTTTTTATATAATGCAAGTTTAATATCGAATATTAAAATCCATAAACATTTTACTATTGTTACCTATGGATTTAATAACATTACCCAAAAATTTAAAACATGATTTTTTCTTTTATTAAAAACGTGCTGACCTGTACTAAAGCCTGGGATTTATCTTTAATACAAGATCCTTGTTCGTCCAGTTCATCAAGTAAACTCGTCTTTAAACAATCTATAGTTCCTAGTCGTCCCCTGGAAATATTACCTATAGTTCCTAGTCGTCCTCTGGAAATATTATATATAGTTCCTAGTCGTCCCCTGGAAATATTATCTATAGTTTCTGGTCGTCCTCTGGAAATATTATCTATAGTTCCTAGTCGTCCCCTGGAAATATTATCTATAGTTCCTAGTCGTCCTCTGGAAATATTATCTTAGTTCCTAGTCGTCCCCTGGAAATATTAAGTATAGTTCCTAGTCGTCCCCTAGAAATAATAACTAGAGTTCCTAGTCGTCCCCTGGAAATATTATCTATAGTTCCTAGTCGTCCCCTGGAAATATTAAGTATAGTTCCTAGTCGTCTCCTGGGAATATTATCTATAGTTCCTAGTTGTCGTTCACATAGGCTTAAATAATACAACATATTTTTTCTTCAAAATTTTATTTCCCACCCAAAGTGTTTTTAAAATCAAAATGTTAAAGATTTATATGATGTTCAGAGTAAAAGTATTGATTTACTTTATGAGTGAGTGTTCCAATTCCAGGTTATCCTTCTCCTTCGCAACCATCATCATCTTCTCCCGTAGCTTCCTAACCAACAGATATATTCACGAACAAAGGACGAAAATGCACAACTTTTAAAGGGACTGTTAACATAATTTTCAGGAACCCGTTATTGAAGATTTGCAAAGGTAACCTTTAAACCGTCATCTGACCAACAATGTGGAAGATATCATTTCTTTTTTATTCAAAATTTTGTTTGAAAAATGTCCATTATCTTTTTTCTCTCTGACGCACACAGCCGCACCCCACAAGTCACTTAAAACCCACAAATAATCCATTTTTCGATAAAATTACAACCTATTCAACCTATACAATACATATCTTAAGGCTTAAATTATTTTTAATTTTTATCATTTATATATTTCTGTTTCCTGTTCTCATTGTAAAGTTCTTCCACGGTCTGATTATGTGTCTCTCTTAAACTCTTCAGGAGCTCGGTGTGAGAATTCAAAAAGTTTCGCAGTTTTGTATTTTCTCTAAAAAATAAATAAATTGAAAACCTAAATGGGTCTAAAGCTCGGGGTTGTCTGGCTGTTTTCGGTATTAGAAAGAAAAGTTTCGAATATTAGTTTTGAAAAGGCGAACAAAAATAAACAGATAAAATTTTGAAAATGGTCAACTTGCTGATTTGTTAAAAAAGAATATTTTATCAAGTCAGGTTTTTTTTGCTTGTTTTTTTTAGGGAAAATTAAAAAACCCTTAATTTTTGATACGGCTACTGCTTTTTTTATCAAATGTGTATTGCAATATTCGCCAAACCAGCATGACATTTTTAAACCAATTAAAAAATAACCTGGTCCTTGAAGAATGTGAAACATCCAAGGATTGTATATCAAACGCTTCTTCTGAAAAATAAATGTATACTCGAACATTTCCAGTTTAATTTTAATCATTAAATTCAAAATCTAATGGTTAATTTGTTTTATAAAATTCTAGGATAAATACTCCATTAAACAGATTTCACATAATATTCTTACTTTTATAGGCATTCAAATAGACTAATTTTTTTCTATAAATAGATGAAAATTTTGACTAATAAATCTTAATATGTCCTTGACTATTTTACTTAAAAAATTATAAAAGGTAGATATATTAATGACAAATTAAAATTTGAAAATTCAAGGACAAGAAGTTTTGATTTTGTTTTCGATAAAGGAACAAGTTTTGGCCACAAACTCTGATTTTCTAATCCCTATTGCTGTCCTTTGCGTATACCTCAGATATTTCAAATTCTGTTGAATCAAAAAGTTTAAGTTTGAAATACCAAAGGATTTCACCATGAGATTGCAAAGATATAAGGGTTGGTAAATTTGAGTTTGTGGCACAGACTCAGTTTCTTACTATAACGATAGATGTGCTAATGGCCTTTCAGAAAAATTAGGTAAAAAAATGGGGCAGTTCACTTAAATTAAAGTAAATGGGTCAGTTCACTTAAATTAAAGTAAATAGGGCAGTTCACTTAAATTAAAGTAAATGGGGTAGTTCACTTAAATTAAAGTAAATGGGGTAGTTCACTTAAATTAAGGTAAATGGGGCAGTTCACTTAAATTAAAGTAAATGGGGCATTTCACTTAAATTAAAGTAAATGGGGCAGTTCACTTAAATTAAAGTAAATGGGGTAGTTCACTTAAATTAAAGTAAATGGGGCAGTTCACTTAAATGAAAGTAAATAGGGCAGTTCACTTAAATTAAAGTAAATAAATAATAGTTTACCAAGTTTGAGGATAAGGTTTGAGATCTCTGTCAGATTATTTTCATATTCAGGATTACAGATTTCAACTGGTTTTCTACAAACAAATCGGTTTTAAGCATTAAAGGGACTTTCGGCGTCGTTTCAAATGTTGGATTGCACTGCTTCAAAATCTGCGATTCATTTCTGGAGAAACCAAAATTTAAAATTTAAAACTTTCTAATAGAAAATAATAAGGGTATCTTTATTTTCTTTCCCCAGGCAAGATATAAATTAAGGGTCCATTTAAATTACGTCTCCCTTGACAGTTCCTTTAAAAGTTTTATTATTGTTCAAATATGATTACAACTTTGAAAACCTTATTTTAGTGTAAATGTAAATGTACTCTTCTTCCATAGTGACTTTTAAAATCATTTTTATTGTGGGTAGAATTATTATTATCATTATCCTGATCAGTTTTATCTTAATTGTCTGCAATATTATCTTTATCAATGATTTTAAACATTATGAAATATAAGAGTTTCTATTTTCAAAATATTGATTTGTAATAAAACTTTAACCTTGAATATTTGTTGAAACTACTGGAGGAGTTTCGTTCTCTTAGCTTCAACTTTTTCTTTTTCCGCTCCGGTCTCTCAAAATCTTAAAAAATAGTTTATACATAATTTTTCTTTCTTAGTTTATATGCATAAAGTAAAAAAATAACACTGAAAGCACTTCGAAATAATACTAATTGCTTTTTGACATTTTTCAATAAAAGAACTTGATTTTTCTACAGCTGAACTTTTCTAATCCCTATATCTTTGCAACCTGATGGTGTAAACCTTTATTTATAACTTGGACTTACTGATCGAACATAATTCATAAATTGAAACATCACACATCTTCTACATTGGATTGCAAATATATAAGAGTTAGAAAGTCAGAGTTTGTGGCAGAATTTAAGAAATGTTTTTTGTAAATGTTTGTAAATGTTTGTAAATGTTTGTAAATGTTTGTTAATGTTTGTAAATGTTTGTAAATGTTTGTAAATGTTTGTAAATGTTTGTTAATGTTTGTTTACCTTTTAGTGGGTTTATTACAGGTTTGTTACTTGAAGAATCAAACCTGAAAAACACGAGAGTTAAAAGCACTGTCGACATATTATATCTCGGCTCGGTTGTCAACGGAATTCTTTTAAACCCTTCATCCGATATCCGATCAACAATATGCAAAGATATTGTCGGTATCATAGAGTAATAAAACGAAGAGGTGAAGCTTAGCTCAGATGTACACAACCGACCTCCCTATTAATTTATTATAGAGTGGTCGGTTGTATACATCACGATATGTTTACGTATCTAACACTGTACACTTGTTTATAGAGTGATCGTATTTCTAAGGGTTGGTTTTATGTAGATATCTGAATATTAGTATTGATAATTAGATAGACACTTAATATGGATTTAAATACAGAAAGAAAATCTAAAAATTCCATAAAATCTCCTTTAGAAATATGATTACTGTATACTTCATTGTCTGTATTCTATATCTGGAAAAGTGTTATATCTCAAAATTTCCTTTTCTTTCTCTGCTGCACAAATTCACAAGTTATTTTTACAAAGAAACCACTACTAAAGGTAATAAACTTTTAGATAGAAAAACAATAATGACCCCAGCAGTTTTTCTTAGGAAAAAGTTTAAAGAAACTTAATTGTTAATCTGGCACGACCCTCTTTAAATTAAGAGTCATTTACTTAGACAATTCCTTTGAAATTCCGAAAAATAAAAACAAATATTTATGAGTTATTTAAAGACTAGTACCGTAAAGGAGAACTTATGTTACTTCTTGGCATTGGAATTGGTTTGGTTTGGATCCTATTCTCATCCTCAGTTATTTCTTCCATTGCCTTATTCTCTCTCTCATTTTCATCGATAAAGCTCGTTTCTGTTTTCTTCACCTTTTCTTCCTTCTCATAATTTTCTTGTGAATGTTGTTTTCTTACAATTGTTTCTTTTTCTGTTTTAGAATCTAATCTAAACTGTTCTGTTTTTATAAACTCTTCTTCTTTTACTACGTTCTCTTCATTCCAACTTTCATCTTCATCCCTACATTCATGTTCTTTCTCATTAGTTTCCTTTTCCGTCTTCTTCGTTTTTTCTTCTTCCTCTTCAGCACTCCACTTCTTCACATTTTGTTTCTCTATGCTTATATCATTGTCGTTTTCATTTCGGGTAGAAGGACTAAAATTATACAAACTAATGTTATTTTCAGGAAGTAATCATGCTTTGGGTTTCTAAGATATATAGATATAGTTTTTTCTTCGTCTCGATTTTAGTTGATTTGAATCGAAGAATCTTATTGCTTTCCAAATAATACCCCCCCACCATATATACCTGAAGATTTGCTGGTTCTCCCATATCTCTTCTCTCTCCTGGAGTGTTCCAACCCTACCTAGAGTATCTCCATATCCAACCTAAACCATGATAAAGTTGTACACACTACCTAGAGTATCTCCATATCCAACCTAAACCATGATAAAGTTGTACACACTACCTAGAGTATCTCCATATCCAACCTAAACCATGATAAAGTTGTACACACTACCTAGAGTATCTCCATATCCAACCTAAACCATGATAAAGTTGTACACACTACCTAGAGTATCTCCATATCCAACCTAAACCATGATAAAGTTGTACACACTACCTAGAGTATCTCCATATCCAACCTAAACCATGATAAAGTTGTACACACTACCTAGAGTATCTCCATATCCAACCTAAACCATGATAAAGTTGTACACACTACCTAGAGTATCTCCATATCCAACCTAAACCATGATAAAGTTGTACACACTACCTAGAGTATCTCCATATCCAACCTAAACCATGATAAAGTTGTACACACTACCTAGAGTATCTCCATATCCAACCTAAACCATGATAAAGTTGTACACACTACCTAGAGTATCTCCATATCCAACCTAAACCATGATAAAGTTGTACACACTACCTAGAGTATCTCCATATCCAACCTAAACCATGATAAAGTTGTACACACTACCTAGAGTATCTCCATATCCAACCTAAACCATGATAAAGTTGTACACACTACCTAGAGTATCTCCATATCCAACCTAAACCATGATAAAGTTGTACACACTACCTAGAGTATCTCCATATCCAACCTAAACCATGATAAAGTTGTACACACTACCTAGAGTATCTCCATATCCAACCTAAACCATGATAAAGTTGTACACACTACCTAGAGTATCTCCATATCCAACCTAAACCATGATAAAGTTGTACACACTACCTAGAGTATCTCCATATCCAACCTAAACCATGATAAAGTTGTACACACTACCTAGAGTATCTCCATATACAACCTGAACCATTGATACAGTTGTAAACCCTACCAGAGTATCTCTATGTCCAACCTTAACCATGTGTACAGTTCTAAACCTACCTAGATTATCTCCATATACAACCTGAACCATTGATACAGTTGTAAACCCTACCAGAGTATCTCTATGTCCAACCTTAACCATGTGATACAGTTCTAAACCTACCATAGAATATCTCCAAATCCAACCTTAACCATGTGATATAGTTCTGAACCTACCTTAAAGTATCTCCAAATCCGTCCTAAACAATGATACTGTTGTAATTTGTAAACCCTACCTATACTCTCTATGTCCAACATTAACCATGTGATACAGTTCTAAACCTACCCTAGAATATCTCCGTATCCAACCTAGACTATGATACAGTTCTAGACCTACCCTAGAGTATATCCATATCCAATCTAAACTATAATACAGTGTTCTATAAATCTACCCTAGAATATCTCCGTATCCAATCTAGACTATGAATGATACAGTTCGATTTCTTATGAGTAGACTGTATTTACACATATAGTCATCAAAACCACACAATATTATAAAATGCTGTCTTCCTATTCACCAGTTTTATAGTTCTCTCTGTACATCAATCAATTGTCTAATACCTGTTGGGAAGATTCCTCCTTATCAGATTCTATACCATTCCTCTCATCACCAACTTCTCCGCCCATATTTGTTTCAACTTCTCCGCCCATATTTATTTTAACTTCTCCGACAATATTTATTTTAACCTCTCCGCCCAATTTCTCTTCATTTTCTCCGTTCTCCGTCTCCGTCTTCTCTCTCACCTTAATGAAATTCCTCACTAATTAAAAAGTTTTTAAGTACTATAATAATTAGGATTTATGTCGTGGCTTTCTCAGTTTTAAGAAAGAAATATATGTATGTGTTAATAATCGATTTTTATGAAAATGTAAAGTGAAAAATTTAAATTAAGTTTAGTGTCAATATTCACTGTACAAACTTTAAAACAATGCGACGTTCTTGTACACTGTAAAACTACAAAACTATACATCTGTACAATGTAAAACTTAAAAATTTAGAACTGTACACTGTAAATATATAAAAAAAGCTTTTTTCACAGTAAATCTTCAAATGTATGCTACTGTACACTACATAACTGCAAAACTATGGAACTATAAACTGAGTGTATATTTGCCAAAAACTGCTACTTTACACTGTAAATCAGCAAAAACATGGTACTGTACACTTTAAAATGCAAAACTAGGGGATTGTACACTGTAAATCTGCCAAATTATGCTATTGTACACTGTATAAACTGTTAAATATTACCTTATGGTTAGAATAAAGACCAAATGACTGAATATTGTCGTCCTCTGACCAGACCGGAGACTCTAGGCTGTCCTCGTCATCATCTACTATACTTACCTACAAACAGGGGGAGTACAGGGACAGGTTCAGTCGAAACAAGGAGTTATGTTTGTTTATAATTTCATTATATTTTTCTCCGTCTGGCAATCCATTATACTTTCCCCTCCCCCCACTTTTTACAGTTCGATCATATCTGCTTCAAACCATGAAATAATGCAACAAAAAGTCCCAATTGACTGTAATAACTATGAGGTCAAGGTGGAAGCCAGTTCAAGGTTTAATCAGGAATCGAGTCTTTCTCACAAACTTATATGTTCTATAATGCCTAAATCTCTGCAACCTAATGGTGTAAACCTTTAATATTTCAAACAGAATTAATAGCTTGATATATCTAAGGATTACATTATAGGTTACAAAATAAAGGTATTAGAAAATCAGAGTTTATGGAAAACACTCAATTCCTTTACCAAAGTTCTGAAGAACATTTTAATTACCTTGCGGCATTCTTTGCTGTCCTGAAGTCTGCTTTCTTCCAAAGGTATATAGTAAATTTGCTAAAAAAATCAATAAAATAGAATTTAAGCAAATCGAGAAAATATAATCAATCTTAAGATTTCTCTTTATAATTATTCCCTTTCATTCGGTCAAAAAAAAAATCTATTGACTGTTGGTCCCTTTATTAGTAAAACCGAACCTGTTAAGAGAAAGTCTTTATGAGATCAAAACAACCTGCTGGCGGTAGGTCCCTTCATTATATAAAATTCCAACTTGCTGCTGGCCTTTTATAGGTATTCCAACCTATTGGCGGTAGGTCCCTTTATCAGGTAAAGACCCCTATTGTGGTGGTAGGTCCCTTTATCAGGTAAAGACCCCTGTTGTGGCGGTAGGTCCCTTTATCAGGTAAAGACCCCTATTGTGGCGGTAGGTCCCTTTATCAGGTGAAGACCCCTATTGCGGCGGTAGGTCCCTTTATCAGGTGAAGACCCCTATTGCGGCAGTAGGTCCCTTTATCAGGTAAAGACCCGTATTGTGGCTGTGCTGTAGGCCCCTTTAATACCTGTTGGCCCAAAGAAGCAAGGTTTTCAACAGAATCATAACTTCGAGGGGGCTTCGGAGGACCACATACACTTAGCTTCTGTTGATAAATCCTAGTTGTTTAATATTAAAACTAGAATTGTAATAAGGGCTGGGGGGGGGGGGGGGGGGGGGGGGGGAGGGCAGCTTCATTGATAAATAGTCTATGAATTAGTGCCGACAAATGCATTGCACATTCCTTTTCTTTTTTTACACCACTAAATATCTAAAGAGTGAAAAGACACAATTTGGTAATTTTAAGGGAAATAAAATTTCAATTTAAAGGGGCTGTTAATGTAAAAAGAGCCCTTATCAACGCACAGCGATACCCTTTAAACCCTTTAATAACTTTAGGGTAAAAATATCTTTTTATCTGATCTAGAAATTAAAATCTTCGTTTTGCATGCTGATTCAATTTTAAAAGTTATTTTTTTTCTTTATTAAACTAACTTAAAAATCATTGTTGAGAAAAGCGAAAACGCAAACAGTGTCTCTTAGAAAAATACATTTATAAAATCTTTATACAATAAAATACCAGGCATTTTTCCTTATGCAAGCTGTTTTCAGATAAGCTTTCCGATACATGGCGTGTTCTGAAATAAAAATAAAAATTTTTATAAATTTTTTTTGACAAAAAGTACCTTAGTTACCTTTTATTCAAACTGTTATCTGGGTTTTCTTCAGACAGCAAACGCGGCGAGTTTTCTTGTTGGCACTTTTTAATACCCATGGGACTTGAAGAGATCTTTTTTAAGATTGGAGGATTTTTTACTGTTTGAAGGTCGTCTTTATCTGAGTCGTCTTCCGAGCCAATAAATTTTGACAGGTTAAACATACTCTGAAATAAATCAGAATTAATTTATCTGACAAATATAAAATTCTTCTACATTTAATAAGAAAATATGTTTACCTTTGCTTTCAATAGATTATTATTTTGATTAAAATTAATTGAAGTTTCATTTTCGGAATCATTCCACGAGGAAAGGGAACTGTGCTCTAAATAAAAGATATTATTGTACAGGGTGTCCCACGAATCACAACAATAGCAATATGAAGGTCGCCTTTGATCTTTGAAATTTTTGGCGGCATTTATTCGTAGCCTAACTTAAGTGGATGTATTGTTCTTGAAACAATAACCCCATAGTACCATATAATATTGAAAGAACAAAAAGGCAGACTATATTTTGGAAATGCCAAAATCATGGTTTTTTGTGATTTTTAACTCAATAAATTTTACTGTTAAATAAGGTTTAAAAATAAAGGGCGCAAATTATTTAAGAAATCGACGACGATTTTATAATCGTCTTCCGTGGAACCCCCTGTATGTTAGATGTAAGATTTTGCGTTGTGCTCAACTTATGGAATTATGAATTGTTTTAGAATAATTAATAAATAAAATTGTGTTACAATTTTAAGAATTCTATTACATTGCGAAAAAAAAGAAATAAGAAATTTTATTAATTTGATGCTATTTTATCGTAAATAATTTTATCAGTAGTGTAAAAATCAACTTATAAAGGAGAATAGGTTTTTGCACACATTCTTAGAGATAATGTACGAGGGTTGATAAGTTTTAATAAAAAAGATTTAATATAAACTGATAAATAAGGATGGATGATATTTAAAAAAGTATATTATTATGATAATGATTGTAATTATTCAACATCCGGTAAATTTCTTTATGATTCATGATACAGAGTTTTACAGTTTTTACTGCAGTCTTTTATAGATATTTTCAAATTTTTTTCTGTCATTTAAAAAAAGAAAAACTTAAAAACAAACATATATAAATCTTGAGTTCAAAATATTTATAATGTGTTCGTAATCTGTATTATTTTAAAATAAACTGTAGATTCTAAAAAAAACGTTTTAATATTCAGGTGCAAGCTGAATTAGCAATTATGACGTAAATGTATATAACTTAACTTTGCTCTGCATCTCGAAGGTTCAAGTCTTTTAGAATATATTACATAGATTAAGCCTGCTTATGAAAAGTTGCATCAAGGATAGGGTCGATTTTCAAATGTCGCAACACCTTCTATATTACCGTTCATAACTCACTTATGCTTTTTAGCCCTAAAGTTGTAACATTTTAGAACCATAAAGCGCTTCTCTTTAGCTTCAGTTTTATAGAAGTAATTGGCAAAATTCTCATTCACTTTTGCTTGAGATGTAATGTGTTGTCCCTAGTTCAAGCTCGGGACACAATATAATCTTGAAACACTTGATCCTTCTCGATAAAGGGAGTTTTTTTTTCTGCGGACCAAAATATTATTGTAATACATTAAATGATTATAGTTAATAAAACTATTTAACTGTACCAGGTATATCATCTCTATTGTTGGGTTCATTGTGTTCTTCTACCCATTCATCAAGATCAGATTCAACCCTTTCTTTACCATGATCAATATGATCATCATCTTCATCAACATCATTCCCTTGATGCACAGCACCTGCACCCTCTGCAGGGGGTGCTTCTTCAAGATTTGGCTGAACACCGTTCATTAGAAAATTATATTAATGTTCAAAAATCACTAAGCTACAGGGTGTCCCAAAAAACATGGGAATTCAGTGACGAATTCGATATCGTCTTTTCAAATAATTCTTTGATTTAGTATAGTGATACCTACTGAGAAAGCTGTAATCTATAAGAGTTTCGTCTGCTATGTTTACATTTTGTTTGTTTATGTTTTGACTGCAACCGGTTGTACTTATAGTAAAACAAGAAAATTACATTATACAAACAGAGTAAACTTGTCCGTATTCACTGTTCATCTTGCGGAGACATTATAGACACATCTTTGCAGTCTTTTACCCTTTTAATTAAATAAACTCTAGCAGACATAATATTATGGCTTTTGAAATTAGGTATTACAGTGCTAATTCATAACAAAGACGATATCGAATTCGTCACTGAATTCCCATGTTTTTTGGGACACCCTGTATGTACTGTCTAATGCAAGTAACCCAAACTAACATTATATACTAAATACTTGTCTTGATTACAAAAGTCTGTTTTAAAAATCCCACCAACCTCAAAAAATGTACGGTGGTAAGCGTTTATATCACTACAATGAAGACGACTTTTTATTTAAGTTTTGATTGTTAACAAGGTTTCTTCGAATTACAAGTTAGGAAGTAGTGAAAAAGAAGCTTTTTTAAATTGACAATTTCTCTTGACTTTTATGTTTTTGTGTATCTATATTCTGTACTGTTGAACAGCTAAGTTTATATGAACATTATATTCGAAAGTCGTCTTCTTTGATATAATTGCCTACCACTGTAGTAATAAAATTAAATATTACAAAAATCCAGTTTGAACAAAAAACAATCCAAATAATTGATTTTAATAAAAACCATAAAATTTATACGGAAATTCATTTTTTATAAAAATAAACAGTTCCTTAGATGGGAAGCATGTAACAGGTTCCTCAGAAGTATCAAATTCACGGATAAAACTAAGGACCTGAAATATACAAGGTTAACAATAAAACATACAACTTTTTACAATTCTAGGTGACATGCATTGGCAGTTCAAAATGATGGACACATTTATCTGATTAATAATATTCAAGATATTGTCGTTACTTTTTTAGAGAAACCGAAATTAAAAATGATTAATTTTTAGGTTAAAAAATTGTTTTGTCATTCATTCTTACAAAGGTTTAAGGCACCGTTGTTAATTGGACATATGTTTATTTAAAATGGAGGGTTACGGTCTTGTAATTATTTCTAAAGTCTCTTTAATGACGAGCAAACTTAAATGCAGAAAACTCAAGGTTGAATTCGGTATATTCGGCTTTAAGTTTAGCCTGTAAAAGATTTTATGAAAGAAAGAGACAAGAAAGTATAAACCAAAAATATCAGAATAATTAACAAATTAATTATCTGAAACTCCTTCAAAATCTTCGGTCTCTGATTTGCATGTAATTTCTCAATTCATCATAAAACCACAGGGTTAACCAAAAAGATTAATTATTTGCCCGAGTGAGATTTGTCTTCAATAAACATTATCTTATCAGATACCACAACATGTTTAGTAATACTATTTAACATTGTTCAAGGATTAGGCGCCTTAAAACAAAATTTTCCACTGTGGCTTTGAAGATTAGCGCCATTCTCATACAAGAGTTCCAACCTCTGATGCCATAAACAAATTCAACTAGATTAGTTTACATTGTAATTACACCTGTTGGTTTTTGGTGTAATCATACGCAGTTTTCCCCTCATTATCACATAGTTTAATATCAGCATTGTACTCCAGCAGTACTGAGATTATACTTCTATAGACACAGAGAATCTTACTTTTAATACTAGTATTACTTTTACTGTTGTTATTTTTATTATTATCATTGTTATTTAAATTATTATAACCACTAAAGACGTCTTTAACAATTTTCTCCTTATAGACGCAACAGATAGAAGTAAAATTAGTAGCGATCAAAAGCGCTTTTTTATCGCATTAAGCCTATACCCCCTTTCATTTTTCGTGAACACTCCCTTTAAATTAAAAACAAAACTGTCAACTTTTCTGTCATAGTCTTTTTTGAAGTTAATATTATAGATTTATATTTTTGTAACGCCTACTATAATTCACTCTTGTTCTAAATTAAAATTCAAACTGCATGCCACAAACTTTAATAATGGTATCATTTTTATCATACCAACCTAAAATTGCAGACCTTTGATATAAATCAAACTTTAAATTATGTTAGATTAGATCCATGAAGTTTAAGGAATAGAACATTAAAGTTGCAGGCATGTGTTCAGTTTCTTTGATATTAAATTAGAAAAATCGTTTATTAATTTATAATAATAATATAATATTTTTTACCATTTTTACTAGAGAAGATGTTCACGTAAGCACCATTTCTAAGTAAAAGCTCTACAATCTGAAATTTAAAAATTATTAAACCCTAAACACTCTTATTTTTGACACTATCACCGTGTGACTTTTTATAAAAAGTTTTTTTTGCAAAAAAAATATTTTTTTAATTTATAGGGTAGGGTAAAGGGTGGAAATAAGTCCGGAATGTGAAAAAAACCTAAAATATAACTTTTTTGTGACTAAAGCTACAGATCTGATAACAATAGTTTTGAAAACCCCTTGAAAAATGCAAAAAATATTTTTTTAATTTTTGACCCTTTTTCAGGCTTTTTTTTCAACCATCTCTTGCACCTAAACTATTAAAGTTATCGGTCTAATTTTTTTTCTTTGAGCTGGCCTTGAAAAATTGGGCTATGAACATTCCTTTCAACCCTATAACTATTCTCTAAGACCTTTTTCTAGAAAATATCAGGAGTTCATCCAATAGGTCGGGGAAACCTAGAATATAAATATCAGGAGTTCATCCAACAGGTCGGGGAAACCTAGAATATAAATATCCGGAGTTCATCCAACAGGTCGGAGAAACCTAGAATATAAATATCAGGAGTTCATTTAACAGGTCGGAGAAACCTAGAATATGAATATCAATGCCGATCAAACTGTGACTAAAATAAAGTTATAACTCTTATCTGCACTCTAATTAATATTATTATCATTATCATTAACATTATTATTATTATTATTCTCATCATTATCATCATTACTATTATACATTTTATTACTTAAAATATGATTATAATATATATTTGGTTCGTGATATCTAATTACCACAGGCATTCGAAATAACGATATTTTTACTCAAAATTAGAAACACAATGTATGTGACTTACAAATTTTTCAAAAATTTGTGCCGTAAATTTTGAATTTTTCTCGTAATTTGTAAATACTTTAGGTGAGTTAGATAATTATGTTTGTCATGTTTTAAACGTATTATAGAAGTACATTTTTTACTCAAATAGTTTTGTATTTCTGTAAAGTACTTTAGGTTGTAATCTAATCGCTCTGTTTTATCTGGAAAAATGAATATAACTGTGTCAGATTGAATTTTGATTTATAGAAAATTTGATCTGTTAAGTGCTGAATGGAAACCGATTTAAAGAGACTGTAAAGGAAAAATGAAAGGGGGTATAGGCTGAAAGCTAATCACTTTAGCTCTCGATCGCGACCCATGAAAGTTATATCTGATGTTCCTATCTCGAGAAACTGATTTACAACTTTGTCAAATTTTTACGAAAATTAATATATATACAATTTTGTATAAAGCTAATTGTAACTTAGGTTTACTCCAATTCTAATTTTATATTTGTTATTTCTATTTTTTAAGTCATTTTATTATGATTCAAGTCATAATATTATTTATACGTCCGTGTTGCTAGACCAGAAATTCCACCAATGGCAGTGCAGTAAAGTGGTCACGTGATACAGGCGGAGACAAGTGACCAGTATACTGCTCTGCCATTGGTGATAGTTCTGGTCACAAGATTTTAGTTTAAGATTTTCTAAATTTTACAAATATGACCTTTCGTATAATTTTAACACAGTTTTATATCAATTTCTTGAGACAGGAACATCAGATAAAACTTTCATGGGTCGCGATCAAGAGCCAAAGTGATTAGCTTTCAGCCTATACCCCCTTTAATTTTTCCTTTAGAGTCCCTTTAAGAAAAAAGTTTTGATTCTCGTTCCTTGGGGATTTCTTAGCTGCTAACATCAAAGGAGTAACTAAAACAAAGATTTTTTAATACAAAAGAAAAATATACAATTTAGATATTAAAAAAAAATATTCTTTGAAAAAAATACTTTATTATTTTTCTTAATTTCTCCAGAAATAAAGATTAATATTAAATTCACATTAGTTAAAAGCTGCATGATCCGAACAGTACAAGAGTACCACTCTAGTCTTTACCGTACTAGCCCGTCTAGTGTACCCAGTACGCAATATGGACGACTTTAAAGTATTTTTTCTTTTTCTTTTTAATTTAAGCTATTTTTATATTAAATTTCAAAAACTTAACCAACTGTGAATTCGTATATTTAATTGAGAAATTGTTGAGAAAAAAGTATCTTAAAGGGAGTGTTCGCGAAAAATGAAAGGGGGTATAGGCTTAATGCGATAAAAAAGCGCTTTTGATAGCTACTAATCTTAAATCTATCTGTTGCGTCTATAAGGAGAAAATTGATAAAGACGTCTCATACCGAAGAGCGTAGCACCCATACAAATTGAGGAAGTTGGAACATAGGACTTAGACCGTAAAAAAATCAAATTAATATCAAACAAATCATTCAGATATTACAACCTATAGTCATCGATTATCTTTCGCCACATTTGTATATATTTGATATTTCATACTAGTTTTGATTTTGTTTTTTAANATAAAATATATTGTTTGAATACGGAGAGTGGCTAACATTAGTAAACAGGGTGTCTTACTTAACATGGCAAATAAAAATAAACTTAAATATCGATTTACAACTAAGTTGCACACCTTTTTACATATCATACTCTGCTACTAGATTAAGGACCATCCTTATGCCGCCTCTTAGTCCTAATTGTCACATTTTTTGGAACACCCTTAAAACCCATTTTAAAAATTCCTACCTCTGGGTTTCCCATGCTGACCGCCAGATGTAGCGGGGATAGACCGTCATGGCTGAGAGTATCAGGGTTCGAACCTTTTCTAAAAATATTCTCTGTTTACTCACATAAAGTGTTGAGGAGGAATCAGGGAGGGGAAGAGGTAATTAGAATTTTTTTTTTACAATTCATTTTTTAATTTTCATATTTCCCACTTGTAAACAAAAACTTTAGGATTCGCGGGGCCTAGGGGGGATTATAATTTAAGCATACATTTTTTTAACAAATAGGAAGTAAATTTTCTTTCAGCAAACAAAATTAAAAAAGTATTTTTATTTAGAAAAAAAATTGGTTTATTCACCTTAATATCACAGCTAACGAGTCAATATTTCTCTGCCTAAAAAAGGTGAATTTTAAATATTAAAGGGACTGTTTATGTGATCTTAAGGAACCTTTCGGCACTGGGATCTTGGTCTTTGTTTAAAGAACCCGGCTAGTTGGATTCTGCGCAGCAAAAGCAAATTTAAGATGCAGATAAATCATTACCTTTTATTAAGATGATTAAAAAGTGTGTAATTACATTTTGTCAAAGTCCTTCCTTTTTTATGATTTATAAATCCACAATATATTCAAGACATCGAAAAACAACATGTTCAAATTTTTTTTTTTTCTTGAGTTAATCATTAATAGTTAAAAATGAATTATTCAATTAAATCATCTCACGAGAATAAATCAAACACCATTAAAATTACAAGTTTTGGATATACAGGGCATCTCACAAAGGATGATAGTTCAGAGACGACTGTACAGAATTTAAACTGTCTGTTTCCTTAAATTTATGATTTCCTACAACTAAACTTGTTTCTTTGCCTATTCATTAAATAAACCGTACACAGATTATATTCAAGGCAGAGGACTTAGGTTAACCTCGGATCATCGTCAAATTTATAGAGTTTCAGGTCGTCTTTACAGTATCATCCTTTGTGGGTAACCCTGTATCTGCAAATTATATAAATATAGACCATGAAACATTAATAATTTGAACTAAGAATATAGATCATATACATATTTATTATGAACTATGAATTTTGAAAATATCTCCATATATAGATCATATATAAGATATCAATTATGAATTAATAATATAATATATTTTATATTATAAACTGTGTAGACATCTTACTTATGTGAATATCTACACAAATATAGATTATATAACATATTATTATTAATTATGATTTATGAATATTTTGTATTATTGAAACACAACGCCTGACCTTGAATTAGCAGACATGTTTTAGAAACACTTGAATCAAATAACGTTTTTAATGTTTCATTGTAAACTTAAAGCGTAAGCTAAGCTTTATTACTTCAAAACAGTATTTAAAATGATGCTTATTTAGCGGAATAATTTGTATTTAACGGGCAAACTAACTTATCGCGTAGATTAACCATTATTACTTTAAAACAGTATTTAACATGATGCTTATTTAGCGGGATAATTTGTATTTAACGGGCAAACTAACTTATCGCGTAGATTAACCTTTATTACTTTAAAACAGTATTTAACAAGATGCTTATTTAGCGGGATAATTTGTATTTAACGGACAAACTAACTTATAGAGTAGATTAACCTTTATTGCTTTAAAACATTATTTAACAAGATGCTTATTTAGCGGGATAATTTTTATTTAACGGACAAACTAACTTATAGCGTAGATTAAGCTTTATTACTTCAAAACTGTATTTAACAAGATGCTCATTTAGCGGGATAATTTGTATTTAACGGAAAAATAACTTATCGCGTAGATTAACCTTTATTGCTTTAAAACATTATTTAACAAGATGCTTATTTAGCGGGATAATTTGAATTTAACGGAAAACTAACTCATAGCGTAGATTAAGTTGTATTACTTTAAAACAGTATTTTACAAGATGCTAAGTCGGAGGGATCAGTTTGTATTGAGAATAACAAAAAAGGCTAAAATTTAATAACAGGCAGCGAAACAAAAATTAGAACGGGATCTTTAAACCTTAATCTCAGAACGATAACGGCAAAGTCATGAATTTTCTAGAAAATGAAAGTAGAAAAAGAATATATCGGTGTCATGCAATGGAACTCAATACTTAGAGACGACCGTTAGCCTAAAACTTTGCTACTAAATAGACCATAGAGCATGAAAGTTGTTCAGTATTTAGTGAAAAAGTTTAATTTTAAGCTAAGGATAACATTTTTAGTTAATTATGCCAACTTGAAACAATTGAGTTCTTGAAGTTCGTCTTCCTATTCCCCAGTTTTATGTATCCCACTGTACCAACTATTCCACAGTTTTATGTATCCCACTGTACCAACTTACTTTATTAAGTTTGTTTTCAGGAGTAAAACTCTGAATTCATGGTAATTGAGGACTAGCTAAAATTTTGTTGACAATTTCTTAAAATAAAGCTAATTACCTGACCGCAATATGACAAGCAGTATTTCCGTTTCCGTCTTTTTAAACATTTTTTAGGTTTTACAGGTTTTACAGATTTTACAGATTTTACAGATTTTACAGATTTTACAGATTTTACAGATTTTACAGATTTTACAGACTTTACAGATTTTACAGACTTTGTTAGAAGAAGATTTAAAAAGTTTTTGTCGTTTCAATGCTTGAAAAATGCTTAATTCTAAATATTTCTCCTGGCTTTGAAACGTAAATCCGTATAACATCCTTTCCACAGAGAAATCGAAATTGTAAAAGAACAGTTTTCAATCAGATCTCATTCATGATCAGACAAAGCTTTTAGTACTACTGTTGTGAATAGGACATGCCACACTAAACTGACGGTTACTTAAACGGTATTCTTGATATTTTCTGTGTCAAGGCAAAAAGCACAATAATCACAATAAAACAAGAAATGCAGTTCTATGGCTTCCTTGCTTCTTAATTATATCTTTAATAACTGATTCATAGGCTAATACATATATATATATATTCAAATTTACAGGAAATAAAATGGCGAATTATAAAAATATCCTTTCTTTAAAAAAATCTTTATAATGATAATAATGGTCATTTTTCCAAGTTATTTTGCACATTATCTTTCGCCACATTTGTATATAGTTTATATTTTATAATTATATTTCTCTTGTCGCTTGCGCATCTATCTATAAATGCCACGCACCACTCAGATTTTTCAAAATCCGTTTAAAACGTTTTCTAAACATTAAAATATAAAAAAATTTATTAAAAAATATTATAAAATATAAACTATATACAAATGTGGCGAAAGATAATCGATGACTAAATGGTTGTAATATCTAAATGATTTGTTTGAAATTAAATTGATTTGTCACAAAGACAATGCCCATTTCTAGTTGATAGATTATAAAAAATGTTTATTATTCCTGGAATATCTGTAGCCGCCCCCCGGTCCAATAAAAATTGTACTGCTTCAATATGATCCCCTTCCACTGCCTAAAATGTAAACAAACAAAATTTAAGAAAACAGAAAAAAAAATTATTTCCAGATTGAAAGAAACGATATTATTTTCACAACTCTGGATTATAACAGATATTTTTATATAAGACACCATATTGAAAATCTTGAAGGAAAAAAATAGAAAATTTGAAGAATAAACATTACTCTTCCTTTTTACCTTTTGCAATGGAGTAGAGCCATCATTGTCTCTTGCATTGATTAACCCCCCGTTAGCGACTAAAAATACAACAAAGTTGGGATATTCATACGAGGTTTAAGTATTTTAATTAGGTATATGACTGAAGTTCAACTATTATCCAATGTCGCTATTCTCCAAATCAATATCTCTGGTTTAAAATTCAATATGGTTTTAGAGGCATTTGAAAAAGAATTTTAACTCGCCACACTTAGTTCAAATACTCTTGCTTTACATGATGGATATATCTAAAATGATTTACATTTTTAAAACTATCCAACTTTCTTCAGCTATTGGTTGGAATTTTTATCCCCTTCCCATACTAAACTTTCCTTCCTTCCTTCTTATCTACCTACCTACCTACCTACCAATCTACCTGCATACCTTTCTACCTACCTACTTTCCTACCTACCCACCTACCCCCCCCCCATACCTACCTATACCTACCTATCTTCCTACCTACCTATACCTACCTATCTCCCTACCCCCCTACCTACCTATCTATTTACCTAACTTCCTACCTACCTATCTACCTACCTACCTCTCTACCTACCTATCTATTTACCTAACTTCCTACCTACTTACCTACCTACCTATCTATTTACCTACCTTCCTACCTACCTACTAACTCCCTTAAGCTCCTAAACTTACCTAGATGGTATAGTATATTTATATGTCCAGCAGAAGCTGCTAGATGAAGCGGTGTCCTGGAATAATATATTTATATGTCCAGCAGAAGCTGCTAGATGAAGCGGTGTCCTGGAATAATATATTTATATGTCCAGCAGAAGCTGCTAGATGAAGTGGTGTCCTGGAATAATTTATTTATATGTCCAGCAGAAGCTGCTAGATGAAGTGATGTCCAGCGGAAGCTCCTAGATGAAGCGGTGTCCTGGAATCAAAATCTTGAATAAAAGAAGGAATGAGCTGTACATTTCCTAGCTCCAAATTGATTACTTTCAATTGGGACTTCTTTAAAAATATTTAAATAAAGAATTACTTGAGAAACTAAAAGTACAGACACTTTTCTTTAAAAAAAAATATTTACCTCCCCCTTGAGTCTATCAGGTTAATGTCCAACTTCTTCAAATATTTCTTTAACTAAATATAATTATAGTTATACAAATTTTTAATTTAAAACGTATTTAATTTTTTTTTATATTTAAAACTATGACCTTTTCTAGATCGCCGTTCAATGCAGCGTGATGAATTTTTGAAACAGTTTTGTCTCTGAAAAATAAATTTTATTTTCTTTAAAATTTTTTGTTACAAATATTTAAAATTAAAAAGAAACTGAACACTCGTCTCAAAATCTATTTTGAAATTTCATCATCTTTGCAACCTGATGGACCTTTAATATTTCAAACTATGAGTTCAGCAAGATTAAATTTCAAAATAGTAAACGTTTGAAATACCAAAGCTTTCAGAAGTCAAAACTTCTTGAGTTTTGAGGAGGGTAATCAGTTCCCTTGTTGGAATGATGAGTAAAAAAAATGAAAAATGTATCTGTTACCCTCCAGAGAGTAAATGCCATTTTAACAGAATTTTATAAATGTATGTTTATAGTTTTATTTAATGATGTTACTTGAGTTCTAGACCATAGCTGGATACACTGCCAATATCTAGAGCAGTGGTCGACTGAAACAGTCGGAGAGGTGTTCTCCTAAACAAAATATAAAGTTTTTGGAAGTGCCCCCCTTCTAGTGTTTTATTCTTATATGAGACAATCAGTCTAAAACTTTTTGACTTTTAGGAATGCGAAATCTAGAAAATTATTTTTACTCATTTTAATTCTTTTCTAAAAAATATTTATTTTCGTATTGGTTACCCATGGGAAAGAGGAGAGGAAGAGTTTCCCAAAAAACCTGAATTGTTGAAAAATTAGAATATAATTAAAATCAAATTTTCATCAAAATAAAGATATTTTAATAATAAAAAATGTTAGTGTAAAAAAAGTAGTAGCATTTGTGATTGTATTTAAAAAATTTTGAAGCAAAATCTGAATTTAAAAACCTTATAATATTTACATTAAAAGCACTGATTACTTGAATTAAAATCTAACTTTCTAATTATACACAGACCAAATCTCCAACGTTTGAAATGCTAAAGTTTTACCTGATGGTTTGTGGCCCACAGCTAGAGATAGCATTGAACCCCGGGACGATATGGAACCTTCCTTATCCTTATCCTTGTTTTTCCCCTTTACAAGTCTAAATATTAATTTGTGTCTTTACATCACATAGAAGTCAAAACGTGGAAACCGATCTGGCTCACATTTTGTGGTAATTTTAAAACCCTATACGGGCCCTGTGAAGGTTTTTGTTAAAAAGTTTGCGTTCCAGAAATTAGTTTCTTTGCATTTTCGGAAAATCCATCCATTGAATCAGAAAAGTTCGAAAAATCGTAGATTGTTTTTTTCGTGATAAATAGATATCTATAAAACTATTTATATATATATATAACTATATATCTATAAAACTATATCTTTTGGTGAAATAAGTACAATGTTTTCCTTTGCGAATTCGGATAAACTCAAAAAAGAATTACATTTTTTTAAAGTGGACATTTTAACTTACCGCAAAACTTTCTTCATTTTGAAGCTTAAAATTTATCCACTGAAGTACCCTATCCTATACTCTGCCATCATGCATTTATTCACTCTCTGAAATCAAATAATCAAAATCCATTTTTTAAATAAAATGTCAAAAATGTTAAAAATAGAAGAAATTAAAAAATTACGCAACATTGTTTTACATAACACATGTTAAAACATAATTAAAGTATAAATGTTCATTTATAGTATATGTATTTCAAATTTAGTAAAAAGTGTTTAAAATTATTAAAATTAACCGACTGTACATTGCATCATATCTTTGATCTTATATGGCTAACAACGGGCAAAGATACGTTTTACTCGACTGAGTTTTAAAAATTAAGGTCTGCATGAAGTTTTCTATCTTGAATTCAAAAAGAAAATTTGTTAATATGAAGAGACTGAAATTGTTAAAAAAAGTGCTTAGCCGCCAAGCGCATAAATAATCTTGATTACGGAGAAACATCGGAAGTAACTGCAAAGTGTACCAGCCATAATTAAAAAAGCTACCCTTTAAAAGGTGAATTATTTTTTCTCAAAAGTACCTCCCCTTTATGTAACATCATGTAACTTTTTGTAAAGTATATCTATTTTTTAAGCATTTCATTTATTCTGATGTATGTTGCATGAGTCGTGAACAGTATATTTCTACAATCTATATTACAATGATCCAAATGTTGCAAGCTCTGATGCAACAATCAATGAGAACTTTTTTTAAAGTGCGTAATAGTTTTAAAATGCACATGTTTAGGGCTACACTTTGGTATATTGGAATTAGTTAAATAAAATCAAAGGCTCAGTCGACATATTCTAAAAATTGATGCCAATCGTGATATCAGCCTGGATTCATGTGGCTTGAGTATATATCAGTCTGGATCTATGTGACTTGCGTAAATAGCAGTCTAGATCTATGTGACTTGCGTATATATCAGTCTGGATCTATGTGACTTGCGTAAATAGTAGTCTAGATCGATGTGACTTGCGTATATAGCAGTCTGGATCTATGTGAATTGCGTATATATCAGTCTGCATCTATGTGACTTGCGTATATAGCAGTCTGCATCTATGTAATAACATATATGGCAGTCTAGATCTATGTGACATGCGTATATAGCAGTCTGGATCTATGTGACTTGCGTAAATAGCAGTTTGGATCTATGTGACTTGCGTATATAGTAGTCTGGATCTATATGAACAACATATATAGCAGTCTAGATCTATGTGACTTGCGTATATCGCAGTCTGGATCTATGGGACTTGCGTAAATAGCAGTCTAGATCTATGTGACTTGAGTATATATCAGTCTGAATCTATGTGACTTGCGTATATATCAGTCTGGATCTATGTGGCTTGGGTATATAGCAGTCTGGATCCATATGACTTGCGTAAATAGCAGTCTAGATCTATGTGACTTGCGTAAATAGCAGTCTGCATCTATGTGAATAACATATATGGCAGTCTAGATATATGTGACATGCGTATATAGCAGTCTGGATCTATGTAATTTGCGTATATAACAGTCTGGATCTATGTAACTTGCGTATATAGCAGTCTAGATCTAAGTGAATAATATATATAGCAGTCTAGATCTTTGTAACTTGCGTATATAGCAGTCTGGATCTATGTGAATAACATATATAGAAGTCTAGATCTATGTAACTTGCGTAAATAGCAGTCTGGATCTATGTAACTTGCGTATAAAGACTTCTAGATCTATGTAACTTGCGTGTATAGCAGTCTGGATCTATGTGATCTATGTGTATAGCAGTCTAGATCTATGTGACTTGCGTATAACATTCACAGTAATTACATATTCAGAAGTATGAATAGATATATTATATTTTTATTTCATGCTTTAACATTTTTCTTTTAATACAGAGGATTCAGATATATAATAGAAATATGATAATATGAAATATTGCATTCAAGCTCTACGTTATAAATACACACGGGATATACTGTAAATTAATCATGTATCTAAACTTTTTAACACGTTTTTTTCGGTACTGAAAAAAAATGTGAAATCTTCAATCCATAGTTTTAAAGGATAAAGATAAATTTCTATGTTCTAAGATACTAACTCCCGAAAGACTATGATAAACAATCGAAAGACAAACAAAAATGTTCAATTGTTAAAAAAATCTTCTAGCAAATGTAAAATCTAATCAAAGTCAAACAAAAATTTGGATCTTTATGATAATACTAATAGTTCTTATGACTATCAACCAAAGCATTCAATTGTGTTCATAAAATAACTGCTTTCCATAAACACACTGCTTGTTTAGTTTATACCAACGAAATATTATGACTTGTTTCCATCTAGGAAATATTATGACTTGTTTCCATCTAGGAAATATTATGACTTGTTTCCATCTAGGAAAGTCAGGAAATGCTCTACTAAATTCGTACCGGCCCAGTCCTAACATCGTACCGTACTAGGATTAGTTCCGCACCGCAGTTCAAAAGTTGGTTAACAACAAATCTGCTGTTTGAAACATACTTTAAAACAAATTTGTTGAACGATAACGCCTTCCAAACTTTAAGCTAAGTTAATTGAATTGAGTCAGTATTTTTGTTTTGATCGGTTTTATTGTTGCAGATACAATTTTACAGCTCTGTGCCGAGTCAGACAGTTGTTTATGTTATAAGAACCAGAACTCTACAAGGGACATATACTGTAAACGTTATTATAAGTGATTCTCCATTTCTAGAGTACCATATTCCATTCACAGTGGTTCCCCTTAATCCTTTTTTAGAGCTATGATATGATTGGGTCTTCAGAATTTTTCAGTTATTTTTGAGCCAATAAAATTTCTCTTTAACTTGAAATTTTTTCTACAGAAAATGTTTTATATATCTTTATATTCGCCCGATATTTCTGCGTCTGATACTCCTGTATGCCAAGTCCATTAGCGCCAGGTCTAATCAGGGTTCAGTCATGTGTTTCTTGTCTATTCTGAACCAATAGAAATAGTATGGAGGTGTAACATCTATCTTTCTATCTATCTCATTATCCAATCAGAGTTATGAATCCTTCAATCGGCGCTATCAGTAAATGGAAATATTTACTTCTATTTAAACTATAGTTGTGATTTCTAGAATGTATTCACATATAGGTGAAAACACACACAAGCTCAACACAAGCTTATAAATTCAAACTTCCATACAATATACAGTATAATACACTAAACTAGACAAACTATGAAGATCAAATTTATGCGATATAACTGCTACGATGTTCTGACCTCGTAGCTCATTTAGTTTTTGGATTTTACCCAAAAGTATGTAAAACCCAACTTATCCGGTTAGATGTAAAAAAAATCCAAAAGGGGATGGTGGAGTTGGCACATTTGATGTAGGGGGGGGGGCCCTGCCTTCATTTTTGGTTCAAATCTTCCAATTTTTTGGGTGCACGCCTAATTAGTGATCGAAATTCATAAAATAAAATCAAATTGAATTTTAATGACCTCTAATGACCTCTAATGACCTCTAATGACCTCCACAAATCATGCATGGTTTACA
>NW_019396747.1:184597-348259 GCF_000591075.1 Eurytemora carolleeae
AGGTGAATCTGATGGCAACTACCCTTACTACCCCAACTACCGTCTATATTTCAGAGAGACCCCACTCCCACCCTTGGAGTTGAATCTGATGGCAACTACCCTTACTACCCCAACTACCGTTTGTTTTTTAAAGAGACCCCATCCCCACTCTGTGTTCATTCTATGCGCATGGTATACAATATGGGTATCGATTCCCATTAAATCACATGTTTTAAGGTTGTTTTTGGCATTCATAACACTCTCCGACCTTTACTATCCTCACCACCCACCTTCTGAAGGGTGCACATTTCGTCGTCAAAAATAAGGCATTTTATACGTTCACACTCCACCATCCCCTTTTTTGTTTTTCTTAATTTAGCTCTTTAATAAGACAGAGGAGTTATTGTTGAACAAATATAAGATTTCAATTTTGCATGCAATTTACTTGACGTGAATATATACATATATACATTTTATCAGGGGAAATTAGTTCCAAAACTAACATTTGACCCATTTCTAACACTGAGTGTTAGAAATGGGCCCATTCTGTAAAGCTATATTTATGTTTTCCAACCCCCCTTCGATTTTCCCCTTAGAGTTGAGATAGGGGAGTGTGATTAATGTCCCTAGTCTAAGTTTTCAAGGCCTGTTCATTAAAAAAACTATACCTCTAACTTTAATGGTTAGAGTGTAAAGGAGGATTTTAAAAAGTTAAAAAAGTATGTCGAACACATTTTTAAAAATAATAATTTTTACTTGAAAATAAATCATCAATATTCTCTAATTTAACAGATAAATTTGGAAACTAAGATTCTAGAAATAATTCAGAAGTTAATTTAGCTTCGTAAGATAATTTTTACTTTCAGTGATTTGTTTTGTAAGTTCTGAAAATGAGTTTTGTTTAGAATTGTGGATTATACTCTAAAACGGGAAAGTGGGGTTTGTCTCGAACACGCGACAATGATTCAAATTCAGGATATGTTCGAAAATGGAAAACCTGACATTGTCTTGAAAACTGTCAAGAGATTTAATTTAAAAAGAACTCCTTTCATAATTTTAATTTAAGAAAATAGTTTAAATTCTGAATTGTTGTCCTTGTAATGCTTAATAAAATGTTGGTTATACTTTTTACTATAAAGTTTTATTCTCTATATGGGCAGGGATCCTTAAACCCCAGTCTTTCAATTATGTGCCCATTTCTATAACACTCAGTGTTAGAAATGGACCAAGTGTTAGTTTTGGAACTAATGTCCTCTGTATTTATACCATGCAAAATCTTTAAACATAACAAAGTTAAAACAAAACAAAAAACACCTTATTTTCATGTCCTTTTAATTTATGTTTCACGAAAATTACTAAAATCCTCGATCTTACTTTTCAAAAAGTAAAAAAAAAATTTACAAAAAACAGTTTTAACGTTAACTATACAAAGATAGTTTAAAAAGCATGAAAATCTAGTGTGAGAAAGGCAATTTATAAGATTTTTTCTGAATCATAATTAATTGATTTTTTTGTAAGAAAATTAGGGGAAGGGTTTAACTTAATTAAGAATTCAAATATCTATCCCTAAAGAATTAGTTTTGTTTGGGATCAAATAGGATCAGTCACGAATCATACACAATATTATCAATGGTTTAATAGTAATATATGGTACAGTACCATCAAGTACAAATACATGAGAACAAGCCCTTTAATTGGGAAAATGTTGTCGTTTTAGAACTTTCTCTGTTTGGCTTCCTCCCTCTAACCCCCTCCCTCCCTTCCAATCCCTCATTCACTCCCTCATTCACTCCCTCGCCCTCCTTGATGCTTTCCCCTCATATTCTTAATTTCCTGCAATAATAACAACACCTTTCTATACGGTCAAAGTAAGAACAAGTCCTAAGGTTGACCTGTCTCAAGGACCAAGGTTGACCTTCATTCAGTAAAATTTTACCTTTCAAAGCTCTTGTAGAGTTATAGGTTGATGCAATAATGCCAGGTTTACTTACCCCTCCTATGAAGGATGGATCTGTATTAATTTTTTGAAAAAACGATCGTTTCGTTTTAAAAGCGACAAAGAAAAAAACGAAAAACGAAACGGTCGTTTTTAAAAACGTTAGTTTTTGAAAAGAGAGTTTTTAAAAATAAAATAGCGAAAAAGTCGTTTTTAGGTTTAGTTTGTCTTTTCGTTAACAAAGGTATGTCGTTTTAAATTTTTGACGATCGGTAACGATCGTTAAAGATGACCCTTCATTAACGACCGTTAACGACGACCCGTCGTTATCGACCTTTAATAAGACAACATTTTAGTGTAGGAAAAACCTTAGATCAGAAAAACCCTAAGTCAGAAAACATTTAGGTTATATCTCTCGATAAAAAAAAAAACTTTTAAGACAACATTCACAAACTTATCTTCATGAACAAAATTGAAATTAAACGTCATAATTTTAAAAATGATCGTTTAAAAAGATAATTTTTCGTTATTTAAAAGTCAAATAAGTAGTTCGTTTTAAAAAAACAATATTTTTTCAAAAATTAAGAAGCTTCGTTTTTGGAAAAAAGCGAAACAAAAAACTAATGTTTTTTTGATCCCTTTAAAAACGATAAACATCTTTACCAATTAGCGGGTAATTGTCTCCAGCGAACGAAAACTTTCGCCAAAAAATTCGAAAATTTTCATTCTTATTTCGCAAACTGTTCCGCAATTTTTCACCTTTTTCATTTTTTGGTAAAAAATGCGAAATTTTGCGGAACAGTTTGCGAAATAAGAATGAAAATTTTCGAATTTTTTGGCGAAAGTTTTCGTTCGGTGGAGACAATTACCCGCTAATTTTTCCTACACTAAAATGTTGTCTTATTAAAGGTCGATAACGACGGGTTGTCGTTAACGGTCGTTAATGAAGGGTCATCTTTAACGATCGTTACCGATCGTCAAAAATTTAAAACGACATACCTTTGTTAACGAAAAGACAAACTAAACCTAAAAACGACTTTTTTGCTATTTTATTTTAAAAAAACTCTCTTTTCAAAAACTAACGTTTTTAAAAACGACCGTTTCGTTTTTCGTTTTTTTCTTTGTCGCTTTTAAAACGAATCGATCGTTTTTTCAAAAAATTAATACAGATCCATCCTTCATAGGAGGGGTAAGTAAACCTGGCATTATTGCATCAACCTATAACTCTACAAGAGCTTTGAAAGGTCAAATTTTACTGAATGAAGGTCAACCTTGGTCCTTGAGACAGTTCAACCTTAGGACTTGTTCTTACTTTGACCGTATAGAAAGGTGTTGTTATTATTGCAGGAAATTAAGAATATGAGGGGAAAGCATCAAGGAGGGCGAGGGAGTGAATGAGGGAAACGAAATGCGAAATTATCGTCGAAAAAAAGTTTCGCGAAAAATGCGAAATTTTCGCAAAACATTACCCCTTGCTTAACTGTAATGTGCTTGTATCTAGCTTTAATTTTAAAGGAGTAATTACAAATCCTGTTGAAATATTGCGTGAGAGCTGGCATATTTTGGTTCCCATTGTAATTTCATATCTCGCATGGTAATCGTACCCAGTCAGTAGTACTTTCATCAGGGATTGAAGGAAGCTTTGATTAGGGGAGGAATTACTGAAATGAAGAGCACCAAGTCTAAAATAAAGGTTCCATAGAGAATATCGAGATCAAGCAATCGAGAATATACTTTACGATTATATCTATCTTACTTAATACGAGATTATATCTTTCTTGTTTTATCTTTCCTACTCAATCTTTCTTGTTTTATCTTTCCTACTCAATAAATGATTATATCTTTCTTGTTTTATCTTTCCTACTCAATACGAGATTATATCTTTCTTGTTTTATCTTTCCTGCTCAATACATTTGATAATATAAAACTTTAAACTGAAGGAAAGGAATTGAGTCTTTGCCACAAACTCTGAACTCCATTCCTTTCCGAAAGATTGAAAATTTATATGTTTTAACCATAATCTTATTGAAGAACTTTTATGAAGGATACACAATGTTTTGAATTCCTGATATATAAACGGATAAATTTTGTTTTCTCATGCTTGTGTGAAATTAACTGAGTCACATGTTTTTTTGCAATTAACAAGAAAAATTGTAATAAGAAAAATAGAAAATATGAAAAATCTCATTTAATGGTAACAGATTCCTGCAAACATTATAAATAATAGAACACTTTAATCAAACTCCAATTTTGTAATCCCTATATCTTTGCAACCTTAGCTTAAGTCGTATACCTTTGATAACTATAGGAATTCGGCTAGTAAAAGTAGCCAAAGACTAAAATATCCTAGTTTTACACCATGAGGTTGCAGAGATATCAGGATTATAAAAGTAAATCTTCCTTTAAATACAGTTAGTTAATAACTAATATGCAATTTCTTCCGCTAGCAATACAAATATAACAGTAAAATATTATATTTTAATTTTCCGAATCAATACATTTAAGATTTGTTAAAATGAAAATAAACGGAGGATTCCGTAATTATTTGCATCAAAATCACTTTGCAATATACTGATATTATAATAATAATATAATAATACAATATATTAATTGACGAGCATAACATATATGATTAACAAAAGCATAGATTTTTGTGTGCATGAACGTGAACAGACTTTTAGAACTTCAGAACGTTATTTAGTTTCTTAAAAGTTTCCCGGATATCAAAAGTTTTATAATTGTGACATGGTATCCAAAGGTTGGGAGGGGGACAGGATATCCAGAGGTTTATACGGGTGCATGATATCCAAAGGTTGGAAGGTTGACAGGATATCCAAAGGTTTGGAGGATGACATGATATCCAAAGGTTGGGAGGGGTATACATGATATCCAAAGCTTTGGAGGATGACATGATATCCAGAGTTTGGCAGGGGATAATAATATCCAAAGGTTGTGAGGGGAACATGATATCCAAAGGTTGGAGGGAGAAAAGATATCCAAAATTTTAAATTGGGTATATGATATTCATAGGTTGGGGTTGAGAGGAGCATAGGACATTCAAAAGTTAGGAGGGGGAGATATGGAGGTTGGATGGGATGACTTAGGGGTTGTAGGTATTAGCCTAGTTCTGCATATTAATAGTCTTATCTCTATCGATCTAATCATGCATAAATATAAACACAATCTAGATATCCCAATATACAGTTAACAACGAAATATAACTTTAAAGTGTTGCAACGCCTTTGCCTTTAATTTTTACTCACTAACTCAATTATACTTTTTTGTAGCCCTAACCAAGTACATTTTAAAACTGTAAAATGCTTGTTTTTATCTTTAGTTTTTAGAAAGTAATTAGAAAAGGTCTCATGGATCTTTTTGCGAGAGCTTGCAACCTTTGAAAGACTGTGATCTGTTTCTGTTTCTGTATTTGCATCTGTCTCTGTATCTGTATATGTATCTGTATATGTATCTGTATCTAAATTTGTATCTGCATCTGTCTCTGTATCTGCATCTGTCTCTGAATCTGTATATGTATCTGTATCTGTACCTGCATCTGTTTCTGTATTTGTATCTGTATTTGTATCTGTATCTGTATCTGTATCTGTATCTGTATCTGTATCTGTATCTGTATCTGTATCTGTATCTGTACCTGTATCTGTTTCTGTATTTGTATCTGTATCTGTATCTGTATCTGTATCTTTATCTGTATATGTATCTGTATCTGTATCTGTATCTGTATCTGTATCTGTATCTGTATCTGTATCTGTATCTGTATCTGTATCTGTGTTTATCTTCTATATATATTATGAATATATGTATAATGTATAAGGTTTCACTATGACTAACTATTGACAACTGGAGTTTATTCTACTTTGCTTTTCAGGGTACAGGTAGAATGTTAATAAGATAGATAGATAGAGATATATACTACTATGGAAGAAGGGATACCTTTCTACGTAAACTTAGATATTTCTCTGTATAGTGTATAAACATACTCATACAAAATATCAAACCATGTTTTTAAAAAAATAAACTAAACTATTTTTAAGGGTTTTCATAAAAATACAAATTGATTTATTTTGTTCACAAAAAATCATATTTTTTAGGTTTACTCTGTTTAACTTTGAGACACTACTACAAAAAAATTAGGGCGATTTCATTTACTATCAGCGTCTTTGATTTACTATCACCGTCTTTGTTATACTATCAGCGTCATTGCTTTTAATATCATTTCATTGCATTTACTTTCAGCGTCATTGCATTTACTTTCAGCGTCATTGCATTTACTATCAGCGTCATTGCATTTACTATCAGCGTCTTTGCATTTACTATCAGCGTCATTGCATTTACTATCACCGTCTTTGTTATACTATCAGCGTCATTGCTTTTACTATCAGCGTCATTGCATTTACTTTCAGCGTCATTGCATTTACTATCAGCGTCATTGAATTTACTATCAGCGTCATTGCATTTACTATCAGCGTCATTGCATTTACTATCAGCGTCATTGCATTTACAATCAGCGTCATTGCATTTACTATCAGCGTCATTGCATTTACTATCAGCACCATTGCATCATACCTGCAATGTTTTTTTATAATTGATACATATTTATGGAAAATCATTTTTTATTCTAAACATTTGCTTTTCTTACTTTATATGAAGTTTCTGCTTTATTTACCCAAGTCCGGGCGATACAGTACAAACTGGGACCGGAAAGGTTGACCCAGCTCGGAAATTAAAATGTACTACGGCTAGCCGTGAGTTTGATACTAACAGAAGATATATAGATAAAGATATTGTTTAATAAAAGAAAACTTTAACATAATGCAGTTTTGAAATATTAGCAGTTTATTATAGATAAAAAACCAAATTAACAGCACTAGCATTCTTAGTAGGGGCGAAGTTTACCAGTAAAGCACCTCTCCGATTTCCATTCAACACTCTTCCGACATCCCTCCGAAACCACTCCAACATTCCTCCAATACCCTCCCAACATCTAGTGAGTCCAATTTTCCACCAGATTTTTTTCCGGAGGAAATTTAAACTACCAGTAAAGATGAACCGGAAAACGGAATTCCGGTAATTTTCCTTCACGGAAATTTCCGACGGAAGACGGAAATTCCGTAGAATTTTCCGCCAGAAAAATTTTCCGGCTACCAAAAAAAATTTCTGGCAGAAAATTTTCCGTAATTTCCGGCTTCCTGCGAAAATTTCAATTTTAATCATTTTTTCAAAATAATAATAATATAAATACTCGGAAAAAAAGTACAATAAAATTGTAGAATTACCTGCATGTTTTAACCCTTATCAGCTAAGGCTATTCTAAGATTCAGATTCAACATCCAAAGAAATAATATTGTTGATTGCTTGTAATATGTATGTACGACAAATTGTTCATCCATATATCATGGATAAAATGGTTTACTCAAACTGGAAAGTTTAAGCCGAAAACATCCTATCGGAAATTCCGCCGGAAAATGGGTTTCAAGCACCCTTCCAGCCTAAAAAAAATTCCGGTGATACCCTTCGATATCTTTTCGACATCTCTTCGACACCCCTTAGACACTCCTTTGACACCCCTTTGGCACCCCTTTGACGACCCTTCGACAACCCTTTGATCTCCTTTGACACCCCTTTGGCACCCCTTTGACACCCCTTTGACAACCCTTTGACACCCTTGTTTTGTAGATAGTGGGAAAGTTGACCAGAGGTTGGAACTTTTGTGTGAAGTATTGATAACCTTGAATGCTTGATCTCTATATCCACCGTAGGCAATTTAAAATTTGAGGATAAATGTTTGATCTCTCAATTATAGTTGATAGGATATTGATATCTGCATAAGATGGAGATCAATGCTTGATCCTGAGTTACACATTACAAAAGTTTTGACTACAGACCCCATTCTTTTCATTTGATATTTAGTCGTACGATTTAAGAATGAAGACTAAACCGAAAAGGGGAATAAAGAAAATGTTAATTGTTAACTTTCCAGCTTTCAACACTTAAGTCGTCTTCGGCTCAAAGACGACATTTTACAAGACTAAAATTACTGGGTTACCACAAAGGACAATATAGGGGTACCCACAAAGGATAATATAGGGGTACCCACAAAGGACAATATAGGGGTACCCACAAAGGACAATATAGGGGTACCCACAAAGGATAATATAGGGGTACCCCCAAAGGACAATATAGGGGTACCCACAAAGGATAATATAGGGGTACCCACAAAGGACAATTGAAAGTAATACATTTTTAAAGTTAAAAACATAAATATCTCATTTGTTCTTGATCAAACCTAGCTTTTAAGGCGACCATTGTGAATACCGGACTAGCCTCTTTAAAAATGGAGGGTAGCTTAAATGTACGTCCACAGTCTCTTATAAAGACTATATTTTAATAACATAAACCCCTTTAGTTTAGTGATCAACATTTCACAAAAAAACAATGTTTCTTATATCTTTGCATTTTTATCATCATCATTCGAAGACTTTAATTTATTATTACATCCTTATTTACTTAGCTAGAAATGTTCAAAATCGGCAAAAAAGAGGGGGGGGGGGCCTCTTTATTTGAGCAACTTAATCATTTAAGCTATTTTCTGCACACCTTTCTTTTTTAACATCACTTGTGCGCAGCGAGATAAAGGACAGAGAAAACCAGGATACTGTGAAGACGACATTAAAGTAATAATGTAATGTATTTGATGTGAAAACCAGAAAACTGTGTAGACGAAATTAAAGTAATATTGTAATGTATTTGATGTGAAACCAGAAAACTGTGAAGACGACATTAAAGTGATAATGTAATGATTTGATGTGAAAACCAGGAAATTGTGAAGACGCCATTAAAGTAACAATGTAATGTATTTGATCTGAAAACCAGGAAACTGTGAAAACGACATTTAAGTAATAATGTAATGTATTTGATGTGAAAACCAGGAAACTGTGAAGACGACATTAAAGTAATAATGTAATGATTTGATGTAAAAACCAGGAAACTAGAAGACGACATTAAAGTAATGATATAACGTATTTGATGTTGACACAAAGCAAATTATTTTGGTACAGTTAAACCCGAAATANATTTGATGTGAAAACCAGGAAACTGTGAAGACGACATTAAAGTAATAATGTAATGATTTGATGTAAAAACCAGGAAACTAGAAGACGACATTAAAGTAATGATATAACGTATTTGATGTTGACACAAAGCAAATTATTTTGGTACAGTTAAACCCGAAATAAGCCATACATTAAAACTGTTCCCGCACATTCATGTCTATTTTTTTTTCGCAAATACTGAGATTTACGTAAAATAGTATAAAACCAATTGAAAAATTGTCAAGACGACATTTAATAAATTCCTTCGATATATGGCTCATTTAGGGTTTAACTGTATATAACTTAAAAGTCGTCTTCCTATTCTAGAGTTTTTTTGGTTCTTACTTTTTCTGAAGGTTTACTGCCAGTGTTAATGCTCCCAAAACAATGTTCAGATTAAAAAAGTTACAGAAATAAAACAAAACTAACGTTATTTTTTTCCTTTATATATTTTTAAGTTAATTTTTTGGCTTAGTTTTACAGTAAACTTTTGCAAACTGAAGTCTTGAAACGTTGGAACCTTACACGTGGATTTAACGGTTCTGTTCTTTTTCCAGGAAGCTGGGACTTTCGATCACAATTTGACCCATTAACCATAAATATTTTTCATTTTTTCTTAAAACTTTTTGTGTATGCATTTGTGTTTTAAATGATAAAGTATAAAAAAGACAACTCTAATTTTAAAGATTGTTGAAGTTTTGACCAAAACGCGTTTGATTTGAAATATAGAGAAAACGGTATGCATCTTACTCTGGTTAGTCCGGGTGCTTATATTTGCAGTGATTTTGAGGCGCCTTTAGGAAGTCAAAAAAGCTTAGAAAAACAAACCAAGTCATATGATATTGCCCATCTAGGGGGGGGGGGGGTTACATTTGATTCTATGTCCTAAATGCTGCATAAAGTGTAAACGTTGTCAATGGCAAACAACGACTTATACTTTTATTAATCTAATTTTAGAAAGCTCTCAGAAAATATTTCTAAAATTTTGACAACATTCTTTATTTTAAGAAAACATCATTTGAAAACAATTATTTTCGCGCAAAATTGAAAATTTGAAGAAAAAGTTCAGAATTTATTGTCAGAAAATTTCAACAGCCTTAGACCAATACTTTTTGAGTTATGTAAAAAAAACTTCACGGGGGGGGGGGTCAAATTGACCCCCCCCCCCTAGCAGGAATAGGGTTAACAAAACATCATTTGAAAACAATTATTTTCGCTCAAAATTGTTTAATTTAGCACAAAACACAGAAGAATTTGAAGAAAACGTTCAGAATTTATTGAAAAATTCACATAGTGTAAGTTTTTTTTTTCCTCATTTGTCATTCACAATTAAGGTTTCCAGGAAACGAAACGTTTCGCGAAAAAAAAGCGAAAATTTTCTATCGCATTTTGCAAACTTTTTAGCTAAATTTCGCATTTTTTCGCGAAATGAAGCAAAATTTTGCGAAAATGAAGTGAGTTAAATATAGACAGTTATATATTTTTCACTGAAGTACAGAGTGTCCCAAATCATATTTGATTATCTCCAAGCTTTGACGCCAAAATACGCCCCTAATACTTGAAACCCCTAGTATTTTCTGCAAGAAACTTTTATAAAACCTTTTACGTTTTTTAAAAATGATTCATTGTTTTCAAATTTTGTGATTAGTCCCTAAAATCAAAATTTTGAGCTATACAAATCTAATATGATGTGGGACACCATGTACTACATTTTACAAAGGAATTGAGTCTTTGTCATAAACTCAAAATTTCAAATCTCTTAACTCATTTGCAACCTGATAGCGTACACATTTGTTATTTTAAACTTAAATTATTCTACTTAACAAAATGTTTAGTTTAAAATATCCAAGGTCTACGACATTGGGTTACAAAGATACAAGAGATTAGAAAATTTGAGTTTGTGGCAAAGACTTAATTCCTTTACATACTATTTTTAAATCATCATTCATACTTTTTTTATAAGCATATTTATTTTCGTATAATGATAATCATTCAAGCATTATGCTATAATCTGTCTTTTAATAATTAATAATTTGTAGATTTAAGCCATACTAAAAGAGTAATTTGGATTGCTTTTCATACCTATAAAGCTTTCAATGGTTTATCATAATTTAACACCTTTTAAATTAGCAATAACATTCTTTTTTTCTCATATGGTTACATTTTGTAATTTGATTGAATAAAAGTCTTTTTTTCTTCTTTTTTTTGTCTGATAAGCATGGATTTCTTCTTATTTCTAGCACTTAAATCAGATTTAAGTGTACAGTGAATATTGGATTAACTGGTGTAAAAGGGTTAAGTCGGCCGGTTTTTATGCAATTTGAAATAGGTAAAGAATTCTGTTGAAATGAAAATTATTCGTAAGTGCTTATTTAAGGATGACTGTCGACCGAATGTTATCTTTATTCTTAACTAGATGCTGTTCCTCTATAAGAGCACAAGTAAGAAGGGATTCGTCAAGTAGATGTACAGTCGCTCAATTATGGTATTAAACTCAAGGGCTAGGAATGAACAGGAAGGATGCTGTGAACTAAATATCATCACAAGAGCAACAGGTAAACCTACGATTGCGAACACATAGAGAATGGTCCCGGGCCTTTTGTACAGAAAACAGAGTATGTTCAAATATTCATGGGTGGCGTTTGTTATCTTTGTCTCTTCTTTGACCTTGTTTAGTTGCTCAGTGTTAATACAACTTTTCGCCCATTTGTCTGGAGAGCATTGAATAGAAAGCCTTCTGACATGCGTTATAGACTTAACTGGTCGTGGCATAGGAAGTATTGTCTTTTCCACTGGGGATTCCACATAAAAGACAGAAGGGCAGGATCCCCATTTTGATTTTTCAAAATCAACAGCTTTTGTCGGTTCTTCTTCTTCCCCTTGAGGTTTGGTCAGATTCTTTTTCTGTAGATCAATGTTGTTACTGGAGGGCACAACAGTATTTTTTCTTCTTATTTTTAACATTTCTTTTTTGATAGCTAGACCAACCTTGATGAACTCAAGAAATAAACAAATGCTTGTGAGGATGGCAAATGTTGGAAATAATTTACATACTCCAGTTTCTGTTTCTTCTTCCGATAGATGTTTGACAAGATCTGTTGTCCTTGAACAGGTTCTATTTGTTTTAACATTTTGTATTCCTAGTTCTTTTCTGAGTGCAATTCTTGTTATCATCTGATCAACTTTAGAACCATCACTGTAGATATTACAATGAACTGCTGAGTAGATATGATCTAGAACAACTATCAGAAAGCTAACACTTCCACTGAGAATCATCCATATGGGTTGGTCAGTAGCGTTTTGGAATGTTGCCGGACTAACAAATAGCAGAAGGCGAGCTGCAGATAGGGTACAGACAAGTCCAGCTTGAAGCAGTATGTAAGGTCTCATTGAGAACAAACTAGTGCTCAGGATCGGTTGGTTTTGAAAAAATGTAGAGAGTGTCGAGTTGAACCAACATGCTGGTATAGACAAGATGTATGTTCTTCCAAGTAGAAGCAAACTTCCAAATAGATACAGTAGGAATATTCGGTTTGTTGGACTTTTCTGATGTTTGTTTAGATCTTTGATGAGATTAACAGTTGAAAGCCCTGTAACAAGAAACCCAACAGTGTTTACTACAAAACCATAATAATTAGGCATTGGGGGTGCAGTGACAACTACACAGCAATATAGAGCTAAAGCCACTCTAGCCCATTTCAAGGTTATCATTTTCTCTTTATCCTTGGTTAAATTTTCAATTAGAAATAATAGGTTATTACCATTGTGAGAGAGAACTTGGTTAGAACTAAATACATTATCTAGGAGAGAGAAGGGCTCTCAAATATAGGAGAAGACATGCTTTACTCTGGAGGACATAAATGCTAAACATAGATAAAAAGATAAAGTGGCATGCTGTTGTTTATAATAAAATGAATTATTATTTTGTGCTCCATGCTTTTTAAAGGAAGTGTCTGGCTTGACATGGTAGTTGAGCATGGTTTTTAAATGTGTATTGTGTTTACACATTGTACAGTACAAATTGCATGTTTACTTCTCATTTGATACATTTGGTTACTTAATTAGAGCACAAAGCAACAATTCATGTTGTGAAAAGAAACCTTCTTCAGGGTTGTCTGGAATATTCTGACCCTTTACTACATAATTTTATATAACTTGGGATTTGCTTGCATGTATCTACCCATTCCCAAGCATGAAAAAACATAGTTAAGGCTTTTTTATTTTGCATTCTTTTTTCTTCATGAATGCTTATTAGTAATTTCCTAGAGAACGATTTTTGAACCCCCCTTCCCCCCCCCCCCCCTATCAATTTTATATATGGATCTCAAATGTTACAGATGGATATAGTTTGTTATGTTGCTGCTGTGCCTGGTGTGGTAACAGGTCGCCCAATAACGTTTCACCCGATCATGTTTCACCCAAAACGTTTCACCCAATTTTAGGTAAAATAACGTTTCACCCAATAACGTTTCCCCCAATTCACGTTTCACCCAAAACGGAGGATAGCTTGGCCAGGACCAAGCTACAAGAGCTTGATACAGTCAGACGTGCTGACCCAAACCGATTTAGAACTGAACGTTGGTCAGCCCGGATGGCAAATCTGAAGACTGCACTTCAAACTTTCAATACAAACTTTATCAAGGAATTCATGTTTGGACTCCAAGAGGATGCATAAATTGAGCAGTAATTAGAATAGCTGTAACCTTATCTATACAATTTTAATAAATTAAAAGATATAATTTTTAAAAAGGTCAAAATAAATTTTGCAAGATTTTTTTTTGGGGGGGGGTTAGTGTAGTTTGGGTGAAACGTGAGTTGGGTGAAATGTATTTTGGGTGAAACGTGAATTGGGTGAGATGTTATTTTGGGTGAAACATTATTGGGTTAAACGTTTTGGGTGAAACGTGATTGGGTGAAACGTTATTGGGCGAACTGTTACCACACCCTGTGCCTGGCCCCCAAGCATGTCCTTGCCGCGGCGCTCGGCCCCCTAGCCAGTGCTAGCTGCAGCGCTCCGCCCCCTAGTCTGTCCTAGCTGTAGCGCTCAGCCTAGATATTGTCTTAACCTAACCTAACCCTAAAATAATAAAAAATAAATATTAATAATTTTGCTGAAAAAAAGTGGTCATGTACAAAATTGATATGAGATTGTTATCTAGGACACAGACCCTGCTTATTTTTGTTTGTTAATGATTTCAAAATAAATGGTTGCGATTATTGCAGAATCTTCTATTGAAAACTTGCTGTTCTTAAACGAAACTTTGTCCAGTCCTACTGCACAAATATCCATAGAACTATGAAAGTTATTTCGATGTTGTTTTTACTCCCCAAGTCACTTAAACGTTTTTAAAGCCCTAGACATATTGTTTTTTATTTCAAGCTTATATGTAAAAACCAGAAATTGGCAAAATACTGCTCTTTTTTACGTTTGAGGGTGCTCATCTTGGTTTGCATTGTCACTTTTAAATGTTTATTCTAGAGTTTGTAAAATGTTCTCTCTGAACAAGTTGTATGATCTGAAGAGAGGAAGGTAGAAATAAGAAACTCTGATGCAAGTATTGTTATTAAAACAATGGTATTCGGGTAGTTAGTTCTGGGACTTTTACATACACTTTGCTTTTCCTACAAAATGCACTGGAAGTAGGTTGGAAATTGTAAAAATGGTTTAAACCTAAGATAATATTTTTATTCTTATCAAATATACATCTTACAAAGATGAGAAATCAACCTTATTTATCTGCTAATTGAATTAAAACCATACTCATTGCAATATATTAAATCTTGAGGCGTTCAGATTAATACACTAATTTTAAGAGATGTATGGTTTAGCCCTAAAATATATTTTTGTGACAAGTTTTTCTAGTTTTACTTTTATGTTGTTTATATACATGTGAGAACTTAAGCACATAAATAGGGTAGCTGAAACAATTTTCATGAATGCAATTTGAAGCTTGCCCAGTTTTCAAATAAATAAACCAAACAAATTTAATTTAGATTTGCATTGCTGATAATTTACCAAATTCCCATCATTTGTACACAGTAAGTAATTTCTTTAACCTGATTTCAAAATGAACCATTCATGAAAGTAAAATAAAGAAAAGAGAAAGAACGTTTGTTTTAAAGAATTTTTTACATTTGGATGAAATATTTTATTTTTAGCATTTGTTGTTTTTGTTTATTCCCTCAATTTGTCTAACAGTTAATAAACAGTTTTAATAAAGTTTGAATGTAACAAGCCCTTGCTCACGCACCCTTGACCCTCTAGTAAAAGTAAATTCAACGTAAAGTCTGTCCGCGTCAACCTTGTTGCACCGGCTAGTCTTATTGAGTGTATGCTTTGTTAACCCAATGTACAGGCGATACAGTACAAACTGGGATTGGAACGGTTGATCCGGCTCGGAAATTCAAATGTACAAGGATCAAGTGGAAAATTTTGATTAAAGTGACTGTACTTTCAAGTGATCTTCCATCCCCAATTCACAATGGTTCCCTTTAAACCTTTTAAAATTATTGAGGAGAAAGAACTCTGTGTGTATATTTCTTAAATGATGTGTACAAATGGGAGTATACGCTGGCCCACTGTTCAACACAGATGCCATCACATCCTGGAAAATCTAGAATATGTCTAATTGGGTTTTCCAAAATTTGAATGTAAATATTTCTATTCTGCCACATCAAGAAAGTAAACATTAATATTCCTCCAATAAAAACGGCTTGCAAACAAAGTTTTCAACGTTTGCAAGTGTTTCACTGTCATATTGCCAGGCTGCATTTGTTGTATGAAACGTGGCAGTGTAGACAATTTGACTGAATGCATATACAGAATATGTTGTACAGGAACTGATCATGCAACATTTTGAGTCACATGGTTTTTGTCCATAAATAAAGAAAAATATGTCATCCTTGATTAGTCAAATGTGTTTTTAACTTTAATAATTTATTTTAATTAAATTAACTTTTATGATATCAGATTTCTATATCTCTTGATTTTCTTTTTTTCTTCTTAATCGTCCATCCTTTGTCCATCCTTCAATCATACTTAAGCTAATTTTAAAAATAAAAGAAATGATGTTTTTGGATATCCTTGCAGTTAGCCAAAATTGCAAGAAAGAACTATTTTTCCAACCCTGTAATTTGGAAATATTCTGAATTCTTGAAGGCAAGAGGGGGTTGAGAGGAGCAAGGTCACTACCCTCTCCCCTTGCATTGCTTTCATATTTTGCTTGAGTCAGCTGTTCTACACATTTTCCAGCATGTTTTATTTCGAGTAGGAATACATAGAGGGGAGGGGAGGATTTAACGTCTGCCATCCGATTGTATTTGTCTTTATACCCTGTGTATTTGTCTTCATTCCCTATTGATGAAAAAAATAGATAGTGTAAATCTCAAATCCCCTGCTAATTTTCCTGTTAAGTTGTCTTCTTCTTTCTTGTTTATCTTGTTTTTTCCAAATAGTTTTTTTCGGGTTGTGGAGCAGGTAGAATAGAGAGTTTTGTAGGAGGAAGGAGGTTTGTAGGAGGAAGGGTATAGGGGATTACTACCTGTTGTCCTTCTTTATTATACTCTTTCCAAGTTAGGTGATTAAGGAAAACCCATAACTGCACCCCTTATGCAAAATGGGGAGTTGTGATCCCAGAAAGCTCTCTTGAGAGGATTCTTCATAGCAGTTCAGGCCTCACATCTGGTTGAGTAAAAAACTGGTATCCTTTTCATGGCTTGTATACCCACGAGGGGTTAAACTACTTCTTTCAGCACACCAAGCTGAAAATAAAGTTTTGTTTTAATCTATGTACAATTCTTGCTTCCCCTGTAGTCAAATGTGTAAAGGGTTGTGAATCAGGGAATTGTGAAAAGTCAATTAGAATTACACTTACAGTCCCTTTAATATTTTACTCTTGAAATTACACTTACAGTCCCTTTAATATTTTACTCTTGAAATTACACTGACAGTCCCTTTAATATTTTACTCTTGAAATTACCGCTTACTTACAGGGCCTTTAAATCATGTTTCATGATTGATAGGTAGAGTCACATCCAATTAAGGACTCCTAAGAGCTTTTCTATAATTCAAATTATAAAACAACTATATTATTTTAGGAAGCCAGTAGTCAATTCAACTGCTATAACCAGCAACTTAACAAAGGCTAATTTAGAAGGATCAAAAAACCCGGAAAATGTACCCAAAGCAACGCATGTGAATGCCACCCTCTTGCTAAGTCCAGGAAATTCAACAAGAGCTAATCCAAGAAATATTACCAACACAAATCTGGGAAATTCAACCAAACCAAATCCAGGAAACTCAACCAAATCAAATCTAGAGCAGGCAACCAACCTGAATGCAACATTATTAAACGAAACAAAGCTGGTGAATGTTTCAAGCCCTAAAACTAGAATGAATGCTGGACCTAGACGAACAAATGTCCTTATTCCACAAATAATTTCAAGAAGTCATGGGGGCCTTCACAATATTTCAAATCATAGAGTGGTATTGTATAAAGCTTATATTTTAGTAGCATTTATGCGGATTCTCGCACAAATTAGATTATTAGAGTTACTTAAATTAGCTTAATTGGCAGCACTGCAAACAACACAGAAGGAGAAGGTCAAAGGAATCGAATTTTTGCCACAAACTCAGATTTTATAATCCCAAAATCTTTGCAACGCAATGTTGTAAACCTTAGATATTTCAAACTATGAATTTTGTTAGATCCAATAATCTTAGTTTGAAATATCAAAGGTTTACATCATCTGGTTGCAAAGATATACGGATTAGAAAGATTGAGTTTGTGGCAAAGACTCAATTCATTTCTTGTTTTGATTTTGTGCAATAAAATAGCAAAACTCGTTTGCATGATGGGGAGTCACAACATTCTTTTCCTTCTTGATGCTCTTTGATAAGTTATGATTAAAAAACACATAAGATTTCAAACTTCCGTGCAATTTACTTTAGTTTAACTTAAAAATGAATGGGGGTAAAGGCTCAATCCGAGTCACATTTTCATATGATCGCTAGTAACTTAACTGGTAATGTTACATCGTCTATACCTACTAAATTTCCCACCTACTGCAATATGGGACCTACGCCAGCTGTTTATTTTTGTTTTATTTGAGGGTCAGGTTAGGTTAAGACAATTCTCGAAATTGAAATGAATATTCTCAAAAGTTACACTCGCACCCTAAGAGTAACTGTTTTGAATACAGTTTTTAAAAGTACTAAATTACGGATTGAGTGGTTATGCAACTTAGAAGTAAGCTAGTTGTGATAGAATTCGAGTTTTATTCGGATTCAGTCTATACCCCATTTTTAGTATTACAAACCACCCCTTCCAGAATGTTTTTTTGTTTAGTGCAATTCTCTTTCTGATGTATTTGACAATTGTATGGCTCAAGTAATCTTAGCAATACGACAGGTATAGATAATGCTATCCCTATTAATATGACAGGTATGTAGTTAATGCCGTACTCTTAAAACTGCATTAGTCCAGGTACAATCCGTCGGCCAACAAAGTCAACCAGAACACAACCCACCTGGCTCTAAATTCCATACAGGGACACAAGCGTAGCTTTCTATTGGCCGTTATTAGTCTGTTATCATTCCCACTGATATGGTCTATGTATGCACTCTTTCTGTCCTGTTCCAGTACCATCATCTCTGACCGTTGTTTCCTCATAATTAATCCAGCTACTGGATCTCTTTTACGCCAATATTTTATTAACATCATGTTCATATAGAGCTGGGAGAGTATTGGGTTTAAGCCCTTTTCCACAACTGCAAGCCATGCTCTTAATCCCTCTTTATCAGCTGGTTGTTTTCTCTAAACTCAATTCTCTGGAACAGGATTAGGTTCTTACTGTCCTTGACTAACTCTGCATTTGTTCGAAACATAGTTATGGAGTTTTCATACAAATAGTTTTGCACATCACCCCTTGTTATCAATAGTCTTTTTCAATTTTTATAAAAATTTCCTTTCTCTCTTCTGAACGCCTCCTTGGTTCTGCGATTTATCTCTCATCTCTTCTCTTCTCTTGTTTTCTGCGTATCTTTTGATCTTGATTTCTTTTTTCTGAAATTGTTTCAGCTAATATTTTTTGTTCTATCTATATATCTAACATGTTTATCTTCATGTAACATTTAAAGTATGTCATCAGCACTGATATATTTTCTGATTCATCTTCTAACGTTTTTTTTGTAATGTTCAGGATATGACGTCAGATCTGAGACTTTTCCCTCTTTCAATTTTTTGTCTTGGTTTAACATCTCCTTTGTATCTATCTTGAAGTTTTCATGATTAAATTTCTTCTTACTTATATCTATGTGATAATCTGATTCTCATACATAACTCATCGTTTCAGTGTACCTTTCTTTAGATTGAACATGTAAGATTTCCAGATCATGTCAGAATTTTCAAGCATTGCCAGGCAGAGAAAATGTTTTAATCCTAATAGTACCAAAGGTGTAGATTACACCTTTGGTAACTAACACTAATCCTAGTAATACCACAGATATATGTAGACTAAACTAATCTTAATAATACCACAGGTATAGATTAAACTAATCCTAATAATACTGCAGGTATAGATTAAACTAATCCTAATAATGTAACAATGGGTGATTTTGTTGATCTTTTACGATCAGCGATTCAAGGATCTTTTTAGATCGCTCAGACCATAGCTCCCCCCCCCTTTATACCGTTCGGTTGGACTTTTGAATCCTATTTTGAATTCTAACGGATTTATTTGAGTTTGCATGTGAATTCTATAAATAACCCAAGCCAAGCTGAAAGTTCCGTTATTCCAGAAGCACGGGGGCTGGGGGGCTAGCCGGCCAACTCCCGGGGAACTAGGGTTAAATGAGAGCCCAGGGTGGAGCGAAATGAAGGGAAAAGAATCAGTTGGTCGTCAGCTCCCTTAAACTGAGGTTCCCTTGAAGATTCCCCATCACTCTGAAACTGCTTCAATTCATAATATTCTATTAGTATAGTATCAATCGTTTTTTTTTTGTATCTTTGTAAATAATAAATTGTAAGAAAAACCGACTCGACGAATATTATATTTACAAGTGTTTGCATCTATTTATTTTCTTTCATATACAATAATAATACTTCAGGTAAAGATTAAACTAATCCTAATAATACTCAGGTAAAGATTAAACTAATCCTAATAATACTGCAGGTATAGATTTAACTAATCCTAATATTACCAAAGAAATAGATTAAACTAATCCTAATAATACTGCAGGTAAAGCTTAAACTAATCCTAATATTACCACAGGTATAGATTTAACTAATCATAATAATACTCCAGGTAAAGATTAAAGTAATCCTAATAATTCTGCAGGTACAGATTTAACTAATCCTAATAATACTCCAGGTAAAGATTAAAGTAATTCTAATAATTCTGCAGGTACAGATTAAACTAAACCTAATATTACCACAAGTTTAGATTAAACTAATCCTAATAATACCACAGGTATAGATTAAACTAATCCTAATAATACCAGAGGTATAGATTAAACTAATCCTAATAATACCACAGGTAAAGATTAAACTAATCCTAATAATACCACAAACACAAAATATAAAATAATAATTTGTTGAAATAGACTTTTCATATTGAAATATCAACTGAATATACATTGATTGTGGATTTATAAGTAGATACTAAGTCAGCACTCAAATAAATTTTCAGGAATGCATTAATTAAACTTATAATATTGATTCAACAAAAGTAGCTTTGTATTCTTGTTGTCTGTAGTAGACTTTGACATCCACCATTAGCAAAGGGTGTGAACCCATCCTTGTTGTCTGTAGTAGACTTTGACATCCACCATTAGCAAAGGGTGTGAACCCATTCTTGTTGACAGTATAAAGGTTATTTAAGGGTTGTGGCCCTAGTCCTGAATATATTTTGCAAGAATTTTGCATGATTTCTCTCAGAAAGAGAGGAGGTGTTAACACCTCAACTGCTTTCTACTAATATACCACAAGTATAGATTAAACTAATAATAACAAAGATATAGATTAAACTAATTCTAATAATACCACAGCTAAAGATTAAACTGATAATACCACATAAATAGTTTAAACTAATAGTACCGCAAGGTTAGATTTAATTAATCTTGTATATAAAGTGGTAGGCGATTATAGCAATTTAATTTTTATTTAAGTTTTAATTGTTAGCAAGTTTTTAAGAATTAAAGGTTTACAAGTAAATAAAGAAAATATTTGTTAATTGACAGCTTCTCTTTGTTTCCATGTTTTTGTGTATCCATACTGTTTAAAAACTTTAGGTGAATTATTTTTGAAATCGAAAGTCGTCTTTATTTTATAAAATCGCCTACCACCATTGTAAAACTCTACGCTCATAAATATATGTTATATATGTTATATATGTTATATCGAGGAAATCTATGGGTATCCTGGGGTAAATAAAGTCTAGTAAATACAATTTTTTTTCAAGTTTTCTTTCAATTGTTTTCTTCATATTTTTAAACATTTTTTTTTAATTCCACGGGCAACGCCGGGCACTTCAGCTGTTTTATTTCTAGTGTTCAGATGTGAATGATTTTGCTGAGGGCAACTGTTCTGCTCACATTATTCTACCAGGAAAGGTTAGGACAAACAAATTAATTTGCTATTTTCAAAAAAAGAGATTTCATCTATGTATTAAAACAAGACATTCATATGATTAAAAGATGTTGCCTATAGCCAGACAAACAGCTGGACCAATTAGGTTGAATTTTATTGTGGACACTCATGGGTAGACCGGGGGTGTCTTAGTCAGAGGCTAAAAAATATTCGAACTTTTTTCCAAACATTTTCACGTGCAACGTCTGGCTCTTCAGCTAGTTTATAATATTAATATAAAAAATTGACTGATGCATATTTAATCAAATTGTTATTATTTCTTTAAAAAATCTTAACAAAAGATTTTTTAATATTAAATAAATTGATTGGGTCCATTTTTCTACTCTTAGGATTATCTTAAATTTATTAACATTAATTTAATGTTTTTAACATCAAAAGTTGGTGTAATTTAACCTAATTAATCAGTTTGATTGTTGAAAAGCTAATCATCATATTGATAACAAAAAATCACAAAAAAGTTTTGTTAAACCATATATTTGTTTACTTTGACTTGGAATACTAATTAATAAAGACTTTTTATAACATACGCTTTAAATTGGTCTAACAAAATGCCATCTTTTAAAGATAAAAAAATTTGTTAGACATCTGTGAAAATTATGTATATAAGACTTGTTAAGACGTTTGCACAAATTTGAACTTCCATACAGAATTCAATATTTGTTTTGGATTTTTGTTACCTCTTATAAAATTGGGTTTCTTTGGGTTATGGGGTTCTAGAGGGCCTAAAAGTTTACTTTGTAGAATTTAGGAAAACATAATTTATGAAAACATTAAAATTGTTGATAAAAATAATTACGTTTTGCTTAAAAGGAGATTATCCCAGCTATCCGATGAATAATTAAAACAAGCATCGGAGTTGGAATAAAAAACATAATTTTTAAAATTTGTTAACTGTATTTTAAACGTAAATTGCATGCATTTAAAACCAAGTCTGCCAAGGACATATTAGGGTAAAGGAACTGAGTTTTTCGTTGCAACCTGATGTTGTAACTTGTAACCCTGAGTTATTTCAAACTATAAATTAAGTTTTATTTAATATATTAAAGGTTTACACCATCAGGTTGCCAAGATATTGGGACTAGAAAATTTGAGCTTATGAGAAAATATTTCCGAAGATCTAAACTGAATAAATATGTTGAAAGACGAGGCCATGGCAAAAGAAGGTGCCGCACAAACGGAAAAAGAAGATCTTACATCATCGAAAACGAAAAGTACAAACATAACATATACAGAGTTACCTGCAAAAGATGAGACTTCAGAGACGACTGTACGAGATTTATATTGTCTGTTTCCTTATATTCACGACTGTAAACTTAATTCGTAATTCAACTTAATAAAGCCATCCATGGAAGACTATATTCAAGGAATATTATGTGAGGTTAAGATCGTCTTTACAGTCTCATCCTTTTGTGGCTTTTTCTCTATGCATTTCCTCATCGTTATAAAAATGGAAAGTTCAACAAAATATGCTCTGTTGGACAAAATCATTACTTTCTTTCAAACTCGATCAATCAAATCATCGAATACTCTCAGATTGTTTTTATATTTTATAAAAAAAGTAGAAACGAAAACAACTGTTTAACTAGACAGTGATAGCCTGAGTCCATAACTACTTTCTTTATAGTCACATGACCGCAGGGAAGGTTTATAGCCCGTCTAGGATAAAATTTTGACCAAAAAAATGTCGACATTTACCTATTTTGAAAATTCACAAATCTAAACTAAGAAGCATTAAAAATAATTAATTTCAAAGCGCAACAAGTAAGAGCTAAACTTATTAATAGGAAGGGTGATGTAAAGTGTCCTAAAATCCTGATATTATATATATCATGATTTGCTTTAGATTCTAATATGGCAAGTTTACCTATAGTTCACGTAGTTTTAACAGTGTTTAAGTGTTCAACTAACTCACGCAATTTGTACAGTGTAAAAGTGTTGATGAAGTACTTCGTGGAGAGTGTCCAACAGAGCTAATACCAAACTTAAAGGAGGTAAATCAAATGAAGATTATTTACTAAATCCCAAATTCTATATTTATATTTTTTCCCTGAAAACTTACAGTAAAAACCTATAAATAAGCCATACATCGAAAGAATTCATCAAATGTCGTATTATTCACTTTCTTGATAATTGTTGCAGTTATTTAGTTTTTAATGAAATGATTATATGGAGCTCTTTAAAACTGTTCCTGCATATTCATGGCTATTTATTTATTTTCGCAAATCATGAAATTTACGTAAAATTTTACGTATTGCTCATTTAGGGTTTAACTGCATTTAAACCATGGAGTTGGAAAACAAATTAAATTTTATCTTCAGTCAAATGACCAAAATAAGTATTTTTAATAATTGATTTACTGACTCCATAAAAAGAAGATTTTTATATTGAATTTTGAAACTAATATTCCATTGTTAGTTTTGATTAATTTTTCAAGGGAATTGATATTTAGTGATAGATCTTTAAAGGGACTGTAAGAGTAATTTCAAGGAGTATTCACGATTAACAACGGTACCCTTTAAACCTTTGACTGAACAAGAATGTCAAACATCAATCTACTTAAACCCTTTTATTTGTTTTTGGCACACTGTTATATTTAAAAAATATATCAATTGTTTACTTTATAGAAGTAGCAGAAAATAAAGATTTACTTTCGAAAGTTAAAAGTTTCTAAGTTCTAACGCAAAAATACAATATTTTCAAGGGGCGCTATAGTAGCGGGTCAGCTGTGTTAAGTTCACACTGTATACAGCGTACACTGGGTATCAGAACGATTAAACAGCTACTTAACAGATTTACACATATCTCTCTACTCGCCTACAGTTAAAGGTTTACGGGGTACCTTGTAAATTGGGCATTGCCCATAATGGCATGGAGGTTCACGTGAAATTATGCTTACAGGCCCTTTGAAGTTTAAAGGCTTAATTTATTTTTGATTATATATATATATATATATATATATATATATATATATATATAAAAAATATAATAAATACAGGAATTATACTAGATATATATATTATAGGGTGAAAGATTTTTCACAAAATTGAGAGGAATCAATTTCTAATAATAAATACTAATGTATTTTTTAATTCTAAGAAACATTTACAAAGGGCATTTTTCGCTAAAATCAAAATTGACCATCGCAAATGGCCTTTTGTGATAAAAAACGCTAATTATAAGAATATTTTTTAAGCCCTATTCAACGGAAAAAAACCGTTTTACAAAATAATGAAAAATAGCCAAGGTGGAGCTGAAAAACTAGGGAAAACAGCTAATTTTTTTATTTCCCAATTTTTTCCACTTAAATGCTTCTAGATCGGATGTTTTTAATATTTTTACAAACCGTTTGCGGCGTTAGGCTTTGCAAGACGGATCTTTTGATACCCATATTGACATATTTTGATAAAAATAAAAAATCCCTTGTAATCGTGTTTTTGGCGACAAATAGCTATTTGAGATTGCCTGTTTTGATTTTATCGAAAATGCTTTTAGTAAATGCGTCTAAAAATTTAAAAAAGCACAGTAGTATTAACTACTTGATTTGGTCAGGTTATGAAATTATTGCACCGGTGTAAAAGATAAATACAGGGTGTCCCACGAAACATGACAGTTGGTGAATAGTTTTGAATGCCTTCTTTCACATACTGTATTAGATATTAAAGACTTTTTGCAATTTATTTCTTTAAAAAAATGTTTAACTCATATATATATTTGACTGTGTAATCAATTTTAATATGGTATAACTGTCATATAAAAAATGTTATTAGTCTCTTTAGTATCAAACAACTTATCAAATTATGGAAGAAGTAATTTTAAACTATGATCACCCTGTAGGACTGTAAAAGTATATAATTAATTTAGTGCAATAGTGTTAAAGATTTTGCAAAAGAAAATTGTAGAGCTGAGCTAATTCTAGATCATAAGGTAATAATGTAAATAAAAGTACAAAAAACTTATCATCAAATTCTTCTTTTAAATTTTTTTCCGTGATATTTCAGAATAAAAATCACATAATGATTATTTTAAAGGAAAAATGAAAGGGGCTATAGGATGAAACCTGAGAATCTCGAGCGTTAAACGATTTTAAAAAAATCTAAATTTTTATTTTCCATTTTTAATAGATATAATTGATAATATTATTTCATTTAGCCCATATAGTCCATATCACGTCACCAGAACGTCAGCCAATATCAGTGCAGTATACTGGTCACGTGGTTTCCGCCTGGCTGAAGTTCTGGTGACGTAATACGGACTATTTGGACTATATGTAATAATATTATTAATTATATCTATTAAAAAGCAAAATAAAAGTAAAAAAATTAAAATATGGAACAAACCTCAGATTCTCAGGCTCCTGTGGGATATAATCGTTTTCAGATTGGTTGCGTATTAGCTGAATTTGATCTGTTTAAACCTACTACTTTTATACAAAATTATATATATATGAATTTTCGTATAATTTTGACACAGTTTTTGTGACAGGAACATCAGATATAGATGTCTTATATGTATCCTTCACCGCCTGAGATTCTCAGGTTTCATCCTATACCCCCTTTCATTTTTCCTTTACAATCCCTTTAAGTGAAATGGGTCTGTCTGCACACAATTGCTGTGTCTCATATTAGAGTATTAAAGTCGTCTTCCTATTCCCGAGTGTACTGGTTCTCACTGAATATGATTATAAATTTGATTTAGTGCCAAAGTGTTAATGAATTGATGAAAGAAGAATGCGGAGCACAGATTCTACCTTCGTCAGAGGTAAAATTTAAATCACTTCTTCGACACTAAAATTAAACGAAAGTGATTTATAGTTTCGAATTGTACATGTCTGTGGATACAAAAAAGTTTAAAGATTAATGCAACTTTTCATAACAGCTTGGATTTATTTTCCTTGTTTCTAATACATTTGGCTCGGGAAAATTTTATTTATGAATAAAAATCCGAGCGAGCTGGAACTTTTTTTTAATCAGTTAGTAAATGATTAGATACATTAGTGGAACTAAGAAGCTCTTTGCATATAGATATTTAATGCATAAACCTTTTATAACTAATATTCGTTAATTGCTTTAACTGATATGGGAAAAGGGTCTGGGTGTTTGTTTTTTTGTTTACGAGAATTGCACTTCTATATTTTGATGTTTCTGGATGGCGTCGTATATTGCATGAAATAGCCAACCTTTGAATTTTGGTGGATTTTTTTAGTTTTGGCAAACTGTTAACACCGTTAATACTACACGCAACCTTTTACAGCTTGCGCCATTAAAGATTTGACAAACCGTTAAAAATTAAAAAAACCGTTAACGGCTGGCCGGAGGGAGGGAAAGCAACCTTCCCCACACAGCTCCCGAAAATCAGTGCACGTCCCCAAACAGTCTTCCATTAAAAATCTTTAATTTCTACTTAAAACGGGACTAATTCGATTATTTGAGCGCGGTAATCCATCTATAGTAACCTTAACATTTGCATAAAATTTATTTGTCAATCAAAGATAAGAGAGAAAATAGCTATTATTTATAAATTTATTTTCTCAACAAATCTTGGAATGGCTGCCGCCTTTTTATGATTAGTTTTTACTAATAAGAAGAAAAAAAATATATTCTTCATAAAATGTTGATTCTAAAAAACACTGCCCTTATTAAATTTTCTTTCCAGTTATTGATTTATTAAAGAAAACAAAACTCTGTTATAACCTAATGATTTTAAATTGTCGCTTTTTTTTTTATAAACGCTACCGTATACATATAGATCGAAAGATTATCACATTTTTTTCAACAAGAGCGTTGCTCAAATTGCCTTTTATTATAATTTCATGCATTATTTTGCAGGTAAAATTAATTAATATAAAAACTTTGGTTTTTCGTCTGCAAACAGGTAGAAGGTGCAAGGTAACCATGATCAGTGCCGCGGCAGAAGAACGTACCTATAACCGCAGACGCAAATTCATACAACTGAGAGTGGAAGGATGAACTGAACCGGGATATGAAACTTTTTCCAGTCCAAACTTTTATTGTGAAAAAGAAATAAAAATATTCTGATGTTAAGGATACAATAGATGGACTACCGTGCTTAAATAATCGAATTAGTCCCGTTTTAAGTAGAAATTGACGAATACAAACATAAAATCATTCCCGGAAGACTGTTTGTGGGAGGTTTGGAAGTCCTATAGGGACGCGCACTGCCTAAAATAGATAAAACGTGGTTCGGAAGCTGTGCAGGGGAGGTTGCCTTCCCTTCCTCTTTGGGGCCGTTGACATTTGTTGAAATATCTTCTGTAACGCCATTAATAAAATTGAGAAAAAAAAATTGGAAATAAAAACTTTGGTAAAAAAGGTCCCAATTTTATGAAGTCCATGGACAAAATGTCAGTGGAAATAAAGGCCTGTGTTATAGATTCCTGGGTCTTTTTTCTAAAATAATATGGGGGCTGCCAAAAAAGTCTCAGGAAATAAGATCGCAGAAATTAAATTCATGAAATAAACCAAGAAAAAAAGTCTTGGGAAAATAAGGTCAAGTCTGAAACGCTTACATAAAAATTACTTTTGTCCTATGCAGCTGCATATTGAATATAGCCAGGGGTGTTTTATATAACAAGCCTCTTTTTTCCATAATTGTAAACATTAGGGTTTCCAACTTAATAGATTATTCACTTACGCAAAATTACGTGCAGTTACGCGAAATAATTTTCATTTCGTGTAATTTCGCAGGATTTCGCGTAATTGGCGAAAGTTCAATTTCGCGAAATTTTTTAATAATTATGCGTAATTAGCTAAATTTCGATTTCGCAAATTACGCAATAATTTCGCGTAATTTCTACAAAAGTAATTTCGCGAAATGTTGCAATAATTACGCCTAATTAGCGAAACCTCCATACAAACCAGCCTACAGGAGAACATTTTAACCTTCCTGGACATGAACTCCACCATCTAAAAGTTAGCGTTCTAGAGAAGGTTTGGGACCTTGTGAGAAATTTACTTAAAGTACGAGAATCTAAATACATCAGAGGTTTTATGACTGATCTCACAGGAATAACCAGAAAAAAATAGTTTTTATTTAAATGCAAAACTGTAATTAAGTATTTTTAAGAGAAAAAAGAGTATTTTTTATTTCCGATTCTATAAACCGGTTTTAATACCCCTCTTTAGACAAGCCGCCCCCCCCCTCCCTAAATGTTTTTTAATTATATCGACCCCCAGGCCCCACCACCACTTTAAGCAGTTTACATAAAAACTAGTTTGTGTTTAATCTTCATTCGACAGAAACAATCTCAATATTTTAAAAAAGTAAATATCTGCAAACTATATTTTTTCCATCTCATCATCCGAATTCGTTTCCCTTTTGTACATTTGACAGCCCATATAATTCTTTTTAAATAATCTTTTTTGTTTGTTTATTTTCTTGTGGTTTTTAACATCGATTTTAAAGGTTATTGTAACGTTAGAACTGACAAGGGTCAACCTAGACCGAAATATATTTTCAACAAAATGTGGAACTAAAATCTACTTTGTTTCTCTACAGAGGTTTGATCCATCACCATAAACGAATTTTAATTCAATATGAAAGTATTTAATTTATCCAATCAGATTGGACATGGTTGTATCGCACATATCCTTAGACATATTTTCCCGCTATATTCATTTCTAAGAATTTATATGTACTTTACTAATTACAGAATGGTTTCGTATTACGTAATTTCGCGTAATTACGCCCTAATTACGGGAAACTAGGCTTGTTTTCGTATACATAATTAGCACGTAATTTCGCGTAAGGCTCCTCCGTAAGTGAAAGAAAGTGTTACGCGTAATTACGCGTAGTTACGCGTAACGTAATTACGACTGGAAACACATCTTTTGTTCCCATGCATTCCACTAAAAGAGGAGCTTTCCGGGGACTTTTTTGAGTAAGATCATACTGGAACCAGAAACTAATCCAAAAAATAAAGTCTCAAAATGGTAGGAATATTTTAAATGGACTTTTTATTTCAAGAACTTTTATCAACAGGACTTTTCAGCGCCAAAATGTGGGACTTAATTTTCGAAAAAAAATTTCAAAGAACTTTTTTAACGGTTTCCGTGGCGTAAACCTAGTTGTTTTTAGTGCACAAGTGTTGACCAATTTGCGAATGGAAATTGTTTAGCAGAACTTTTATCTGATGAACCGGAATCACTAGAACAGGTAGCAAATTTAAATGTAAAATCAACACTTATCGTATTACAATTATAAGTGCTTCTCTTCATGGAAAGGTGACAATGCCCGATGCTCAACAGCACCCTTTATAATTTCAATAATTTTTTTTTCTATGTTTAAAAGTGTTTATTCTAATCTTGTAAGTTTTCTTCCGGTAGAAATGTGGAAGTCACTTTTAAATATTGTAACCACAATTGAAAATATTCAGTTTATAAAACTTTAAACATTGATATCTTTTTCATACTTGATCAATCACAGCTTTAAAGGGTACCGTTGTAAATCTGGCATTGCCTAAAAATTCCTAAAATACAAAAGTCAACGCATACAAAACATGTTCAAGTTTCTTCTACATTTTAAACCATGATACTTAATAATAGGAATCAAGTCCTTGCCACAAACTCAAATTTCCTAACCTTTTTGTCTTTGCAACCTAATAGTGTAAACCTTTGACTTTCAATATTAAATTATTTAATCTTCGAAGAAATCATAATTTGAAATAACTAAGGTCTAGAACATTGGGTTGCAAAGATATATATTCTGATGCTACTAATCAGTTGTATTTTTAGTGCCAAAATATTGACGATATGATGACTGGAAATTGTATGGTAGAGATTATACCTATAAAATCAAAACGCCAGGTAAAAATAAATAGATAGCATAGATTAAATATACATAGTTATGCAAGCAGGTAGAAACCTCCTGCCTAAATCACTTTAGTATGCCGAGTCATTAGCGCCTGATCCAATCAGGGTTCAGCCATGTGTTTGTTGTCTATTCTGAATCAATAGAAATAGTATGGCGGTAACGTCTATCTTTCTATCTATCTTATTAATGATTATCCAATCAGAGTTATGAATCCTTAAATCAGCGCTATCAATAAATGGAAATATTTACTTTTACTGAAACTCTATAGTGAAATAGCTCAAATTTGTCCCTCTCTTACAGGGAGAAAGAAGAGACATCTATAGCACATTATTTACTTTCTATATTCTTTTCTCCCCCTGCAGCCATCTGTAGGAAATACGCATTTTGCTCGTACAATTGCTGTACTTCTAGTGTTGCTATAATATCAATACAATAAAGACAACTTTCGATTTTAATTTTGATTTGAAACAAGCTGTTAAACAGCATGGATACACAAAAAGATAGAAGTAAAGAGAAGCTTTTAATTAAAAAAGCTTCTCTTTGACTATTTGTAAACTTGCAATTCGTAAAAAGCTTTTGTTAATATTCAAAACTTAAATTAAAAAGTCGTCTTCATTGCATTGTTAGGTAGGTGCTAAAGTATTTTTTATGTATGAAGAATTCATTATTAACGATAATCACAATTGTTGTTTATAAATAACCAAAAAAATTGAATATTTAAAAAAATATCCAGCAAAGAAATTTTTATCAAAAGAAAAAAATTTGCAGTACAGTTTATAACTTTGTCACTTTTCTGCATTTGCTTTCTTTTTAATGAGTAGAGAGATTTATTAAAGGCTAGCATGATATTTTCTACATCAAGTCCCATTGTGTACAACAGGAGTGTTTTTTCTTTAAAATTGTAAAACTTAACCCCTGATTGGGTTTTACATGCAACAAGTGGCGGTTAGATGGCAGTCAAAAACCTTTTGTAAGAATAACCCATGTCGTGCCGGTACGACTAAAGGCCTACTTATCCCAGCCCGTGAAAGCAGATTAGCAGTCTGCATATATCTAGTCTGTGATTACACATTTGGTGCAGTCATCGCGCATAAAAAAAGTGAAAATAATCAATATTCACAGAGGACAAATTACCATCACTCTTGTATGTCAAGTCCATTAGTGCCTGATCCGATCAGGGTTCAGCCATGTGTTTGGTGTCTATTCTGAACCAATAGCAATTGCATGGCGGTAACATCTATCTTTCTATCTAGCTCATTATCCAATTAGAGATAAATTCTTATATCGGCGCTAACAGTAAATGGAAATATTTACTTCTACTGAAACTATAGTGATGCGTAGAACAGAGATGGTATTTTGAATCAACCAAATACAAGACCTCACAACTTCTACCTGCACCCATATGTATATTGCATATTTAATCTTTGATCAATACTGGGCCTTACATGTTAATGCATTGCTCTATTTACAACAACAAAATATAAAAAAAAATTAAATAAGAGCAGACAAACACACTGTAAAATGCAAAATCTAATAACAATTTCTGAAATGTAAATGGAATATTTAAGTAATATCAATTAAAACAATTTAAACATTTTTTAATTATATCTTTTGATAATTGTGGGTGCCAGGCGCCACTTATACAATGTCAATTCACAACGGTACCATTAACAGCTTTAACTGACTAAGTATGAATAAGAAATTCATGTGAATTAGTTTAAAAACTGATTATTTTAAAGTGTGGTTTATATAAAAATCTGTAAAAATAATGCAGGATATATCAGACAGTTATCTTTTACATTATAATGATCAGATAAAGGTTTCAAGGGCACCGTTGTGAATCGCTTTAGATGGAGATCTCTTAAAATTACGACTACAGTTTCTTTTCAATTGATTAGTGCAACAATACAGCGCAGTTTGCGAATGGAGCCTGCTCTGCCCAACTTATACCTGCTGTAATGGTAATATTTATACATTGTTCTATACTTAGCTTATACCTGCTCCAGCACAAAAGGTAGAACGATCAAAAGGTAGAATTACAAAAGGTAGAACGATCATAAGATAGAACGACAAAAGGTAGAACGATCAAAAGGTAGAACAAACAAAACGTAGAATGTTCAAAAGGTAGAATTACAAAAGGTAGAACGTACAAAAGGTAGAATTTTCCAAATTAAAATTATTTAAAATGTCAAAAAAAAAGTCAAAAAATAATGTTTCTTATTTGTTAGGAATAATTTTTATTTTACAAATGTACATGATTTTCATCCATGCCAATAATTTTGGCAAGCTGTTTCATATAGTCTGGTGCAGGGATATTAATATACATTTCAGTCATGTTTTTAATGCTAGTACGTTTATCTCTCTGTTTTTGTTTGTGAGCGTTCTCAGTGCTGTTTGCACCATCGGCTGAACTCTGTTCCATTCTTAATTTTCTCAAAATTATATTCATATTTCTGGTCGTCAATCAATGTTCTTTTCTTCTTTTGATTCACCCCATAGTTGACCAACCTCTCCATGCTGAATTCAACCGAGAAATGCAGTTTTGTGATATTTTTTTAAAAATTCGCAGATTTTCTTGTAAAAATTAGAACATTTTCTTCCTTCTCAAAAATAAAAAAATTCTACCTTTTGAACGTTCTACCTTTTGTAATTCTACCTTTTGAACGTTCTACCTTTTGTTTATTCTACCTTTTGATCGTTCTACTTTTTTATTGTTCTACCTTTTGTCATTCTACATTTTGTCATTCTACCTTTTGTAATTCTACCTTTTGTAATTCTACCTTTTGTACGTGAGCTTACTTAGCTTATACCTGCTGTAATGGTAATATTTATATTACGTTCTATACTTAGCTTATACCTGCTGTAATGGTAATAATTATATAATGTTCTATACTTAGCTTATACCTGCTGTAATGGTAATATTTATAAAATGTTCTATACTTAGCTTATACCTGCTGTAATGGTAAACAGGCGGATGACACGTACTGATGTTGTCACAACAAGCACTATTAGAGCACTATTTGATGTTTATACAATGCAAATAGTTTTATTACATTAGCTTAAAACTCACTGATTTTAAGTGAAATGTTTTGGGCCCAATTGTTTTTTCTCACGTTTAGTGTTTAAAATCAAAATTTTATTCAAACAGTCGTATTCATACTATACAGTTTACTGGTCATCACTGTATTTTATATTCCAAAAATAATTGACAACATTAATATATATTTAGTGTGAGAATACAGAAGATTTCGCGAGAGGAACCTGTGCGGGACAGCTCTTACTTGGACAAATTGTAATTCATTTTTCTTCTTTCAAAAAGCTCAGAATTCATATCTCACTTAATTATGCAATTCAAGGGATTATAAAAAACCAGCGGTTGAGTATTGAGACTCAGTTTAGACTCTTTGCAGTTTAAAATAAGAAATAAATAATGATATTTTTATGTGGATTTTATGTGTTAATAATCAATGGAAACTCAAATATTTTACTATTTTTGTTTCAACCGCTGGAATTACTCATTTTTGTAAAACTCTTATGCTTTTATTTTACCTACAAGAATCTCAGGTGTAAATCTTATTTCAAAATTGCATTCTAGTCAAACTTGCTTTTATTACACTAGGAATATCTTTTACTCTGATGTTAACCAAAACGATTTCCGATTCTAAGTTCTGAATACATAAATTTCTGCCTTACTCCTGTGCACTATGCATCCTACCTTAAAATAAAAGACAACAAGAATTTCCTTTCTAAACTTTAAAGAAAACCCCTGCAGATAGATTTTCCATAAAGAAATTGAGTCTTTGCCATACACTCAAATTCTCTAATACCTTTGCAACCTGATGGGGTAAACCTTTGATATTTTAAACTTAGATTGTTTGATTGTTTTGAAATATTTATGGTATACGACATTGGGTTGTAAAGATATGGGGATTAGAATATCTGAGTTTGTGGCAAAAACTTAATTTCTTTGTATTGGGGAATTCGGTAAAACCACAGAAAGTACTGGTTTAAAACTTTAACACTTTCAAGGTTGCGTGCTTTTAAGGTAATTATTATCAAAAATATAGATATTTTTAGTTCAAAAGGATTCGACAATTCTAAAGAACTTTATTTTTTAGTGTGAGAGCTTAACGGAAATGTCGCTTGGAAACTGTTCTACCGAGTTATTGTTGGCAAACAAGGTGATCATTTATACATACAATACAGGGTTAACCTTTAATACATACAATACAGGGTTAACCATTTATACATACAATACAGGGTTAACCATTAATACATACAATACAGGGTTAACCATTTATACATACAATACAGGGTTAACCATTGATACATACAATACAGGGTTAACCATTTTATTAATACATACAATGCAGGGTTAACAATTAATACATAAAATACAGGGTTAACCATTATATTAATACATACAATACAGGGTTAAGCATTAATACATACAATACAGGGTTAACCATTAATACATAAAATACAGGGTTAACCATTAATACATACAATACAAGGGTTAACCATTAATACATACAATACAAGGGTTAACCATTAATACATACAATACAAGGGTTAACCATTAATACATACAATACAGGGTTAACCATTAAAGATAAGACTTTAATGTCGACATGAAACTCTCTTATTCCTAAGTTTAAAGGTTGAACTTGGTTCATACGATCTCAAATTAAGTCTTATTCTTGTAAAGGAAATTATTTTGCAAAGAAAGAAAATATTCAGTTTAAAGTTCCATAATAAACCAGAACAAATGGAGAAACTTGTGAAACTCTGAGAAGTCTCCTCCATTGTGACCGTGGGTTGAAACATTCTGATTAGCTTAAGCACGTTTTACTAAGGCCTTCGTATATTTTATTGTTAACTACAGTTTACCCTGGACGACCTGAACACTCCGTTAAACACTTATTTTTTTAGTGTCGCGATATTTCTGAGTTTAGTTTAGGAGAGTGTGCTGCTGAAACAATACCAGGCTATCAGGTGATAAAAAGATTTAAATATTACATGTTATGCAGACCTCGGGATAGGGTTTATCTCCTTGTTATGCAGACCTCGGGATAGGGTTTATCTCCCTGTTATGCAGACCTCGGGATAGGGTTTATCTCCCTGTTATGCAGACCTCGGGATAGGGTTTATCTCCCTGTTATGCAGACCTCGGGATAGGGTTTGTCTCCTTGTTATGCAGACCTCGGGATAGGGTTTATCTCCTTGTTATGCAGACCTGCAAAACATGGAGATAAACCCTATCCCGAGGTCTGCATAACATAGAGATATAACCTATCCACGGGCAACGCCGGGCACTTTAGCTAGTATAAAATATAGAATACGATGTAACTCTTAATTTCAAGACCTACATGTCCGATTAACATCGGTATCTTTAAATCTTTGTCTGATTAAAATGAGGGATACATCTGGCCTTGATTTTCTAAAAAGCAAATAGTGGATTTATTTAGGAGAAAAAAAGGAATTGACATAATTTTTTTTTTTATTGGATTGAAAAAAACGATAGCTTCTTAATTTTTATCAAAATAAGGATAAGGTTGTGAATGTTGAATGAAACTCTTAAATAGAGGACCTTAAAATATGAACACCTCCGTTTAAATTTTTTAAATACCTTTTAGGGAACATGTGATGACTTTACAATGCTCGATGAAAGGGAAAGTTGCACGGCTTCCATCATAGCAGTTGATAAGGTGTTTTTCTATTCAATATTTAAAAGTAGGAAAACGACTGTTACTCTCAACTTCTCAAGTTATATTTCAAATAGTCTAATTAACATTGAATTAAAAAACAGCGATTTTGTGAATAATACCCATTTTACTTAACAAATTAATTTTAAAGCTATTGTTAAAACTTCATGCTATATAACAACTTCAAAGGTTTTGGTCACAAACTCTAATCTTCTAATCCCTTTATCTTTATCTTTATCTTTATCTTTATTTAAAAGGTCTCCTACGTTGGGTTGCAAAGTAATAGAGATTAGAGAATCAAATTTAGTGACAAAAAGTCAGTTTCTTCTTCTATATGTAAATTTGGCTTATCTGTCTGTTTGTCTGTTTGTTTGTATCCAATAAACGTCAAAACGGCTGAACCGATCGGGCCCAAATTTTTTGTGGGACCTCACGTGACCCCAGGGAAGGTTTATGAATGATCAAAATTTTAAAAAATTGTGTTTAAAAGTTTTTTATTTTTGAAAAATTTTGAAAGTGCGCAAAAAAATATTATGAAATCCGCAAACTTTTTTGCTTTTGTTTTATACTGTACAAAGAGAAGATGTTCAAAGATAAAGCCACAATTAAAAGTTGAAATCGAAGATGGGCGCGAAGCGCCCTAAAAGCCTAGTTATATAAAATTGTTTAAATGTCGTAAAGCTGTTATAAATATTGTCCAGTACGTGCAAATTGGATTAGAGCATTTCTATCAAAAAAATGCCAATGGCATAGTTTCACCCTTACTCATAATACTTGATTATATAGTTTTAGACAATTGACGAAAAGAATTCATTTGTTAAAGTATTTTGTTCTCAATTAATTTATTTACTTGTTACCATGTGTATTTGACACTTTTGAATTTTCTGAAAGACGAAATAATAGTTAACGACAAAAAGAAAGCTAATAAAGAAACGATCGTTTTCAGAAAGGTTTGATTTACAAAATAAAAGCAAAGGTGTAATTAGTTAAAAATTCTCGTTTCGTTTACGAAAGCAGTTCGTTAACAATCGTTAACCCTCAACAGGCCGGGGGACGGGGTGGTTGGCGCCCGTCTCTGTAGTTTTTTTTTGTCCTAGCACTCTCATTTTTGACGCTATCACAGTAAAATTTTGTGACTTTCAATGAATAGTAATTTAAAGGATTTTTGTTAAAAAATATTTTTTTTGATTTATAGGAAAGGGCAAAGGGCGGAAAAAAGTCCGGTCTGTGAAAAAAATCCAAAAAGCCCATGAATTTTTTGTGTCTAAAGCTACAGATCTAGAAACTATATTTTTGAAAAGCCCTTGAAAAATTCATGTAGAAACATGTGTCACACTTTGATATTTGTTTAAAACAAAATTTTTAAAAACAAATTTTTGACCCTTTTTAGGCATTTTTTTCCACCCTCCCTAGCACACAAACTATTAAAGTTATCGGTCTATTTTTTTTTCTTTGAGCTGGCCATGAAAAATTGGGCTATTATTTATAAACATGCATTTTAACCCTATACCTATTCTCTAAGGCATTTTTCTAAGGGGGGGGGGCGCCAAACGCCACCCCAAGGCTATTCATAGATTCAGACCCCCAGCCTTCATAGGGTTAACGACCCTACCGTCGCGTCGTTAACTATCGATTTTTTCTTCGTTTTTCAAAACAATGCCTAACCTAACCTACCCTACAATAACATATTATTCCTTCATGCTACATTTTTCTTAGAAATGTGTTTGGGGACAACCATGCGAAAAACCAAATCAAGAGGTTTGAAATTTTTATATTTCTGATAAACATTTGGTATATTCATGAATTCTACATTTATTTTCACTTTTTCAATTCCTTTTGTTTAGTTTTTGTTTAAGTTTGTAATTGTGTTAACCTCCTTTTAGACTCCGCAATAACTTGCTGCCGGTCAGAAATATAAAAAATATAAGAAATGTCATTATTCATAGAAAACTTAACAAAATCAGAGAGGTGACATTTCATTAGATAGGACATTGCAAATATCGGGCTTTTTATAGACAGGATAACTCATAGGTAAAGATAGAATATTTTCTAAGGAGGACATTTAATGGACATCTTAAAGATAGTACAATTCATAGATAGAGAAAAATCGTGAAAAAGTGACTGTTTACTGGATAATACTGAAATATATATTTTGATATAAATATGGTTGATGCCAAGATGATGGCTGATGCAGAGATAGTGGCTGATGGCTGATACACTAGCTGATGCAATGATGATGGCTGATGCTACGTTAATGCTGAAGGCTGATGCCAGGATGATGGTCGATGTCGAGATAATGACTGATGCTGAGATGATAACTGATGTTCAGGAAATGGCTGATGCCCAGATAGTGATTGATGTTGAGAAAATGACTGATGTTGAGATGATAAATGATATTCAGATAATGGAAAAAATTGATTTGGTGTCTGGTCCTAAAATGTTGGCTGATCCTAGAATGATGGGTGATCCTAAGCTGATGTGTGATCGTAAGAAGAATGGAGATCCTAAGAAGAATGGAGATCCCAAGAATAATGGAGATCCTAAGAATGATGTAGATCCTAAGAATGATGGAAGAAGAATGTACGTCCAAAGAATAATGGAGATCCTAAGAATAATGGAGATCCTAAGAATAATGGAGATCCTATGAATAATGGAGATCCTAAGGATAATGGAGATCCTAAGAATAATGGAGATCCTAAGGATAATGGAGATCCTAAGCATAATGGAGATCCTTAGGTGGGTTGTGATCCTGAGGGGAGTTGTGTTCCTGAGATAAGTTGTGTTCCTGAGATAAGTTGTGATCCTGAGTGGAGTTGTGTTCCTGAGATAAGTTGTGTTCCTGAGATAAGTTGTAATCCTGAGAGGAGTTGTATTCCTGAGATTGCTCCTGAGAGAAGTTGTGTTCCTGAGATAAGTTGTGTTCCTGAGATAAGTTGTGTTCCTGAGATAAGATGTGCTCCTGAGAGGAGTTGTGTTCCTGAGATAAGATGTGTCCCTGAGATAAGATGTGCTGCTGAGAGGAGTTGTGTTCCTGAGAAGAGTTGTGATCCTGAGAGGAGTTGTGTTCCTGAGATAAGTTGTGATCCTGAGAGGAGTTGTGTTCCTGAGATAAGTTGTGATCCTGAGAGGAGTTGTGTTCCTTAGATTAGTTTTGCTCCTGAGAGAAGTTGTGTTCCTGAGAGGAGTTGTGCTCCTGAGATGAGTTTTGATCCTAAGTTGATGGGCGATCCTTGTTTAATGAGTGATCCCTGTTTGCTTCCAAACCCTGTTATAGATGAGTTCTGATGATACTGAGGAAATGACAATTCCTTTTAAAATTCGGTGATGGTGATAGACCAAACCTCTGTAGAGTAAAAAAGTAGATGTTAGTTCCACATTTATTGAAAATATTTTTCGGTCTGGGTTGACCCTCGTCAGTTCTTGAGATTATTCCTTTCTTGTATACAGTGGGATGCATTGTTTTCTCGCATATCTAATACTATTGAAGGTTATGGAGTCAAGAGATGGATCCTGGTTTTACTAAACTATGGGACAGAAACCGCAACACTCGTCGTTGCTGGTATAAAACTTTTATAAACAATGACAACCTACTAAACTTGTGTCATGATAAATGGTTGAGATTACCAATCATGTCCGATTAGTTTTTTGTGTTTAATGATGGGAACAAAAGATTCAATAACATGAAGATGGGGAGGGGTTTGAAAGTAGAAAACACGAAGGTCTCCGTATTCATCTCTGTAAAAGATAATGGAGTTGAGCTAATTTTTGGGTTTTATTTTAAACAAAAAGGACGTTTGAATGGTATCTCTCATATAGCCAGTAGACACAAGTTTTATTGTACATAAAGCACAACCGTATCATATTTTAGTACCCTGAAGACTAAGGACTGGGTCAAGAATGAGAAGGATGAGTAAGTGCTTGAGAAGATGTCTGTTCAACCCGATGGTTTTGAAGTTACTCCGATGCCTCTTCGTGTCTGTAGGACTTGGAGTCTGGAGAGATGTTCGGGAAGTGCAGGGGTTCTATTCGTTAATCTCTGGAACCAGGGCTGTACTGGAAAATAGGTGTGTGGATCTGACTTCTCCAGCCGTCCTGGCAAGGACCATAGGAAAAAGATCAAGATGTTTAACCAGGAGAAGCCTGTTGTTCCTCCTGTGGCTGCTCCTTGTCCTTGAACCTCTCTCTAGTACTAGTTCTGTGGTGAGCAGGGAGCACGAGAGATCCTGGAGGAGGACTGCATGACATGACATGATGAGCTGATAGAGGGTCCTGTGGCTGCTCCCTTCCCAGAGGAGCTGAATTTCAGGTTCGAGATTCCTGGAAGCTTTCCTAGTGATGTTAAGCCTGTTAAGGGTGCAGCTCTAATAGTGATTTTAAGCCTGTTGATGGTTTAAGGAGAACTCTTGATGAGTCTTCTGATATTAAGTGATTTTCTCTGGTAAACTTTGAACATTTATTTGTCATGATCTTGAACCCTGTTTATTAAGAGACAGCAACTTTTGAGCTGCTCTAATATGATATTTTAGCTCATACAATCTGATATTGGAGTACTACAAGGAGATAAAGCTGATCTTCGCCGTGCCCTTGGGCGACAGAATCATCATGTTCTCGATTCCCTCGCCCACCAGCTCTTCACACAAAAGATGTGAAACCCCTGGGGTCTGGGGGGGGGGGGGTGACAAGTCTGTAGTGCAGCAACACAACTAGTTTTGATTTGTAAACTTTACCGTAGATCCGTGTCCGCCATTTATTGTCAGTTACACTTGATATTTTAATACAGAAGTATTATTGTTGTGATCTGGTTATGGTACATTAAGATATTAGGCATTACTACATTCTTTTATCTGAGAAATGAGCTTTTATCCTTATATTTGTTTGAATTAAATTTAAATTCAACCATGTTAGAGTTTATTGCATTTTTCGAGCTAGTAAAGATTTTTTATTTACACATACTAATTTTGTATATATTTTCTTCTCTGCAAAATTTATTTTTACAGTTATAAATAAACAAATCTGGCAATCTTTTATAGATTGAACCCGTAGCTGGCACTATTCAGAGCACTGCACAGTTGTCTTTAGGGAGAGAGCTTAAAAGAGATCTGAGATTTAGTCCTGGTTCCAATCAAACTCCATAGTGCAGATCATGACTTGCTTGAAACTTTATGATAATTTGACCCCCCCCCCTGTAGTTTTTTTTACATAACTCCAAAAGTATTGGTCTGAGGCTGTTGAAATTTTCTAACTTTTCTTACATACCCAAAGCCCTCCCCTTAGGCCTAAAACCGGGCTTTAATACTAACTGCCTGAGTCCTCAGGCACACTGCCTGAATGACTGCTTTTGCCTGTAACAAACTAAATCTTTGTTTTGACCCACTTTCACTTGTCAGATTTTGATAAAATTTAGCTTTTTGGAAAGCCTATGACATAAAGAAACGGATTGCACAAATTTTGCGAGAAAAAATGCAAATTTTTTGAAGACAACCTGTCAAAGGAAATTTGCACATTTTTAGTTTTTCTTGATTAAAAATCAGGTTATTAAAATTTTGCAAAAATTTTTGCATATTTGAAATGGCATGGTCAAGAGCTTTTCAAAAATGTATAATTTTTCATTTTTTGGACAAATTTTTTTTTGCAAACATTTTTACTATATAACTGGATTTTGCGATAAAAAAATCAATTTTTGCAAATTTGCAAATTTTTTTGCAGATTCTAAAAGTAGAGCACAAGAACTTTCTAATGATGTATCATTTGTCATACTTGGACATAAAACATGAGATTTAGAGGGGGGGGGGGTCAAATTGACCCCCCCCAGCATATCCTGGTTTTCAAGTACCCCAGCAGGGATAGGGTTAGGCGGCCGGATTCGGTCGTGAAACAATGGCTAAGATCATCAGTGGACACAACAAGAAGGTTTTATACAAACAGAACACATTGAAAGAGAAAGCTTGTAATTTACCAACCATAAATCCTCCTTTAACCATAAAGAACAGGCACACAGTGCATCTCTCTCCACATATGTATGGAAGCTGAAGGAGCAGAAAAAACCTTTCACAATTACCTGGAGTATCAGAGCATCGGTATCAACATATGACAAGGAAACTAGATCCTGCCAGCTTTGTATGATGGAAAAAACGTTGATAATCATAGAAAATAAAGAAAAATCTTTGAAACAAAAGAACAGAAATTCTAAACAAATGCCGCGACACCGAGATAAAGAGCTTCGAATGAATTGGTAATTTTTTTTTAAAATTCAAATAACACTGATCCGCCAACTCTATCCTGAAAATACGCAAACAGAAAAAATACTGGAATATTCTGCAATTGAGAACAGACCTCACTGAAGATTGGTCCTTGTCAATTGGTCCATGGAACATTGTGTATGAGGATTTTTATCTGTTTTTTGATTGAATAATAAATTGATGAAATATAAATATATATTTATATCTTCTTAAAAAAAGTTCAGAACATTTTCTTTTGTTTATTTAATAAAGTTTATTGCTGATATATATATATTAAGAAAAAACATTTGTGTGAAAAAAGAAACAATTTGTTTTATCTAATAAAATGCCTACTTTGTCTATGAAGTGGCCTGTCGATAAGATTTCATTTCTGTGTAATGTCCTGTTTCTTAAATGTCCTATCTATAAAATGTCTGGAATGAATAAATGAAAGGTTTATGAAACTTTATAAAAAAAGATGCAAAACATAAATGAGTTAAATCTATTTGGTATCAGTTTTATTTTGCATGTTTGAAATCAATGAATCAGAAAAGCAGAAAACTCTGATTTTTTAATCCCTATATCTTTGTAAAATGACAGTGTGCACTTTAATATTTGACTAAATTAGATCTAGTAAAATACCAGAAGTCTACAACGTCAGGTTGCAAAGATAAAATGATTAGCTAATATTCACCTTTTTTAAGATTTGTAGGACCTGTTCGTCTCCTGTACAAGTTGATCATTACACTAAGCTGGCCCCTAAATCCTACTGCGAGGGAGATTTATCTCTAAAAACTGTTCACGGTCTTAAATGCAAGGTAGGGGAAATAATTACTTTAACAAAAGTACAATAATACGAATAAACTTCTTTTCCAGTTTTTGTAAGTTTGAACATCTACATATAACATTCATAATCGATTAATACCATTTAAAGGTTTATAGGACTATTATTAAAGGTTTATAGAACTATCATTAAAGGTTTATAGGACTATCATTAAAGGTTTGTAGGACTATTATTAAAGGTTTATAAAACTATCATTAAAGGTTTATAGGACTATCATTAAAGGTTTATAGAACTATCATTAAAGGTTTGAAAGACTATCATTAAAGGTTTATAAAACTATCATTAAAGGTTTATAGGACTATCATTAAAGGTTTATAAAACTATCATTAAAGGTTTATGGGACTATCATTAAAGGTTTATTGGACTATCATTCAAGGTTTATGGAACTATCATTCAAGGTTTATAGAACTATCATTCAAGGTTTATAGAACTATCATTCAAGGTTTATGGAACTATCATTAAAGGTGTATAGGACTATCATTAAAGCTTTGTATAACTATCATTTAAAGGACTATTATAAATTTAATTTTATGTGACACTACATATTGAGAGTGGCATGTCTGATTTACAACGGTATTCTTTATATATTTGTCTGAGCAACAAAAGTGAAGATATCGTCGTTTTTATGTACACTGAACAAATATCTTGAATTCTGTCTTTATGTACACTGAACAAATATCTTGAATTCTGTTTTTATGTACACTGAACAAATATCTTGAATTCTGTGAATAAAGAGAAACTTTGTAAAACAGATATGACTCTATGAATAGAAGGAAGGTTTTACATTAACTTAAAAAATGTTTTAACATTTTATTTTTAATCATTTATGTTTTATAACATTTTATGTTTTTACATTCTATGTTTTAACTTAGGATGTTTTTACATTTTATGTTTTAACATTTTATGTTTTAACATTTTATGTTTTAACATTTTATCATTTTATGTTTTAACATTTTGTGTTTTAACATTTTATTTTTTAACATTTTATGTTTTAACATTTTATGTTAAAACATTTTATTTTTTAACATTTTATGTTTTAACATTTTATGTTTTAATCATTATATGTTTTAACATTTTATGTTTTAACACCTTATGTTTTAAGATTTTATGTTTTAACATTTTATGTTTTAACATTTTATATTTTACCATTCTAATGATTATTGCTACTATCGATTACAATTACAGACATAAATCTTTGGGTTTTCGAAATCAATCATTTGTACAAATGTCTTTCTCTTGGTCCCGATACTTCATTTTATAAATCCGATTAATGTTCTCTCTCGCTCTTTATGTTTAGATATATCTCGCAAATTTTGAATGAATGTGATTTAGCAGCTTTTCTATTTATTGATCTAAATATATCTTTATTATTATTTATTTCGGGAACGTACACAATTTAAATAATTGGTACAAATTAAAACAGACAAAAGAAAAATTATAAGAATATATATAAAAAATGAATATAAATACAAGAAACAAAATTATGATATAATTAAGTCGTGCATATAAAATTAATAATATCGTCAAGCTCAGCTTGGTCAACTCCATTGATAACAATCTTATTGTTTTTTGCAGAAATTAGTTCATTTAAAAATGGAATCCTCCATTCTTCTTCAACGTGTATTTCATATAATTTTTTACAATACGTTTGTCGACTATATTCAAATCTTTGTTGCATTTGTCCGCAATTATTTCTCCGATTTTTTGCATTTACTGACCTTTGATTAAATTTTAAAAGATTTTTCAAAAGTCTGATACAAATTTTGACGAATTTTCTAATGAATAAATGAATGAAACAAATCTACTGCAGTCGAACATGGTCATAAAATGAGAGGACTGTGACAGTGGTTCGATAAAATATCTATTACAAGTGTTTGGTAATTTAAACACAATTCTTACTGCAGTGTTCCAAGACGAATAAATTCTAAACACGTTTCTGATTTGTATCACGAGTAAATGAATTATCTGTTTGTAGCGTGCATCCAAGATGTTTTACATGATCCACATATGGTAATGGTATATCATTAAGATGAATGGGTAAAATTTTTAAAATATCGATTGGATATTTTGTAAAATTATACATTTAGTCTTAAACTTTTCAACTACATTATTAGTTCTAAATTTCATTGAAAATAAGTTTGCAAATTGTTCACATATTTTCACCATATTTTGTAAACGGTTTCTACTAGAAGCAAGCAATATAATGTCGTCTGCATATTTAAATATGCCCATGAAAACTCCTCCAAGTTGACATCCGCTGCCATAAAATCTTAATCTTGATATCAATTTGTTCATGTATATAACAACTAGGATAAGAGAGGAAACTGCTCCTTGTTTCACACTGTTGTAAACTTTTAAAAAGTCTAGATACACTACTGTTCCATCGTACCTGGTATGTTAGCCCTCTTTATAAATATAATAATGTTCTCAGAACAGCTGGAGTTACTTCTCTCTCTTCAAGTTCCTTTAATAGCTGTATCCAGGAAACACCATCGAAGGCTTTGGATAAATCCATTTAACAAGCAAAAACAGGTCTTCCAGCTCGGTTATAATAATCTATAACTGACGTTATTACCCAGGAACACATATTCGTTCCAGTTCCTTTCTGAAAACCAAACTGTAATTCGTCCATATTTAGTTTGTCATTCTCCATGATAAGAATTAAAGAATCAAACCATTTAATTTTTAAGTTTCCTATTGCAATTGCTCTGTAATTCTCACTAGAAGCTGTATCCCCTAGGTTATCCTTGGTTATCAGGATAAGAGTACAAATTAAGAGAAATTTTGGCACATTTCTATATAAAACGAAACTTTGAAACAGCTTTGTTACATGGTTTATCAATAAATCAGATGAATTCTGAATGCAATCTGATGTAAAATCAAATACATTATCACTTTTTCCAGGTTTTAAGTGCTTTCTTTACATCTGTTGTTGTAATCCTTGTCACATCTAAAATATGTTTTCCCGTTATTTTCTCACTAATATTTCTTTCTAAAGAATCTAATTCCGCAGTTTTATCTTCATGTATTGAGAACAGCTCTTGACAAATACTCCACAGTTTTATCTTCATGTCTTGAGTACAGCTCTTGATAAATATTCCACAGTTTTATCTTCATGTCTTGAGTACAGCTCTTGAATATATATTTGCAAACATGTTTGAAATATTTTCCGAACCTGTAACTCCATCCACACAATCACTGGTTACCTTGACATTTCCTCTAATATTTTCCGAACCTGTAACTCCATACACACAATCACTGGTTACCTTGACATTTCCTCTAATATTTTCTGAACCTGTAACTCCATACACACAATCACTGGTTACCTTGACATTTCCTCTAATCTTCTTTATTGTCCTCCATTTAATACTCCATTCAGAAATGTATCCGTCTGTTCGCCGTCCATTCCTCTTTTAAACCGTCTTACTGCATATTTATACTGTATTTTAAATCTTTTCATGGTATCATATAATTCACCATTGTTCGGAGCTCCTGCAGCCCTCCATAAACCAAAACTTACTTTCTTCCTGATAAAGGCGCACATACTCATTCCATCCTGGCATAGTTCTTTTTCTATTTTGTCTATGATTGTTTGTTCACGATAAACACTCCTTAGCTGCAAGCTCTATGGATTCACAAATGTTCATAGAATAATCTTCAATCTCATCATAATGTAAGCTGCAATGCATTGATTTACAACTTTCACAGTTCATGGGAATGTTAGTTTCTTGAAGTTTAAGATCAAGATAGTTTTTAGCTCAATTTTTCAGCTTCATTTGCTTTTTTCCAACTTGGTTTTTTAAAACAGGTATCTCACTTATAAAACTACGATTTAGATTGTCTACATTCAATTTACAAAATATTGGATGATGGTTTGAAGTATTGTTAGGACAATTCACTTTACCGCCTCTGTAATGAAATTATAAAAGGTTTCATTTTGAAATAAAGTGATCTGTTGTGGAGCAATGAGTGATCCCATTTATCTTATTTGAATAAGTATAATCAATTTCTTGAATATTCTGATTAATATGAGCTTGGTTCCATATTACTTGATAATTTAGATTATTCACAAAATCTGAAATTGAGTTCACAAACTGAGTATTTCTTCTAAAGTCACAGTTTAGATCACAGCAAATAAGAACACTGGAAAGCATATATATCATTGATCTCAGCCAGAGTTTGAAAAAGTTCTTGATCATTAAAATCATGTTGAGGATCATGCATCAAATACAAGTTGATAAGAAGGAGTGAACTTAGTGGAAAAGTAAACTTTGTTGCCTGAATTCTGAAGTTTTCACATTTAATTTGTGAAACATATTTGATAAACATTTCTTCCTCATTGTGATTAAGCCTCTCTTCCCCCTTCCTCGGGTTATAACATTGTTATCCTTTACAGCTGGTGAAATGAACATATAGAAAGTTGTATCCACATGCCGAAATGATTTTTTCCGTATTATTGTACTTTTTGCTCCCAGAGTTTAAAACAAAGTGTTCTTGAACGCACACAATGTCGGAAAATAATTGAAGATGGCCTATAAATTCTTGCTTATCTAATCCAAATCCTCCAGAGTTATAGCTCTATACACATAGTTGATTATTATTATCGATGGTTTCATGCAATTACATTGTCCTGCAAATGTGTAAACCAGTTCTGCATCACCAGAATTGGTGAAACCTCTCTAAGTTGCCAAATACCGGGGTTTGCATTACTCATCAGAGGCCATAAAGTAGGATCCATAGCTTTGACAAGATCCTCAGCAGGAACTGATATCTTATAGCTGGATACATGTGTATTGTCTCTGCTCTTTCGCTCAATATCTTCAACTGAAATATGTATATAACCCTCAGCCAAGTCTGCCACATTGCATGTCTTCCTTAATGGTTGTTTTGTGCAAATAATAGACAAAAATATCCTCCGGGGGCTTTGCATCTTTCTAGTTTTTCCCAAACTAGAACCAGTAACAACAGTTTTCTCAGTATTTCTTCTCTTTACAGGTTGGGGCTCTGATTCGGTTACTGGAGCAGATCTTTTGACACTCCCTAATCTTTCTCTTCCTTTAGATGCAGAGTAAACATTGGGAGCTTGAAACCTATTCTGTCCTGCCACAGACGCATATGAATTAGGAGCTGAAGAGTTTCCATTTTTCATGATATGCTGGTGTAGTGTTTAGGACCAAATATAACACTACTATAAGATCCCTCTATTCTCAATAGAATATATAACAAGGAATGGGTTATTCTATGGAGAGAACTGATAAAAAGGGGTGGCTCTCAAGTCTTCAACTGAATGCCTTTTTAGGTTTCATTTAGCTGTTCTCAACCAGGATGTCTCTGAACAGCTTCATCAGCTTTGTCCATCTCATCTAGGTGTATTAGTTCAGGATCTCTAACCTTGAATGCTTTGTTGAACAGCTCTGGAGAAGGATTGCCCTGAGGAGATTCCTCAGATTCAGTTAAGTCTTCTAGCTCTATATCTGGACGAGGAGTCCTAGGATTGGATGATTCAAATGAGGATATATCATGCATATATATAATTTTCTAAACTCATGTGCCTTGTTGAGCAGTTCGGGAGTAGGATTGTCCTGAGCAGCTGCCTCAGATTCAGATAGGCCTTTTAGTTCAATATCTGGACAAGGAGTCCTAGGGTTGGAGGATCTAGAGGAGGATATGTCTTCCTTTAATTAGGGTAGCTGTTCTTCAACTATAGCTTGTAGTTTGTCAACTGCAGCTTCTATATCTTCTGCTGGTTCATATAATGATTTACCAAGTTTCTTAGCTGTTCCTGAAATTAAAAGATGTTCTGGGGTTGGAGATTGAACTGGAGGAGGATCTGGTTCTGGAGTATCTCTGGGGAATTCTTTTTACTCTGCATCCAAGTTGATATTTCCCCAGCTAATGGTTGGGGAGAGCGGTCTGTAAAAAGCAGCTTTCCCAAGATCTCTTAAAATCTCCTGTGAACCATAAACCTCCAGGTTTCTCAACCATATCAGGAGGATGGTAGATCCTATCCCAAAATATCTCCCAAAATATCTTCCTCTCTTTGAGTCATTTGTCTATTTTGATATTCTAGCTGCTCTTGGCCATCCACAAGGTTGAGTCCTTGTGTAGAATCTTCTTCTGAGTACAGAGCAGCTCCTGAAGTACTTGCAATACAGTCCAGTCCTCCTCCATTTATACTCCTTGGTGGTTCTGTATCTGCAGTGTTTCTGTTTATAGAACCAGCTGTAGAAGTTTCCCTAACTTGTAGTTGAGCTAGCCAAACTGTAGTTGGACTTGTTTCTCCTGGATCCGTTGGTTGCTCTGTATCATTAATGGCCTTGTATAAAAAACCAGCTTGAGAATATATAGTTTGTCTGGTGTATTTAGGTCCCTGATTGGACTAGCTGGAATTGTTACAATCAGGGGGTAGTCCCGAATAGCCAGTACGAGTATAATTGGTCAATGTCTTGATGAGACTGATGAGTCTGATGATACATATTCATGTAAAATGATGGGGGAAGATGCTGGTGGTCTTCTGTGTTCCCTAGTGACATTTGTAGATTCATCTTTCTGTTAGCTTTCTGTTAGCTGTATGTTGTGCAAGCTACCCAGCCTTTCTATACAAACGGGAGAATAAACTCTGCGTCTGTATTCTAGAAAGGATGGTTGTACACCGTCCAATCTCCAGGTTTTCTACTCTGCTCAGAACCGGGGAAAGGGTTGATTCATCTTCAGTATATAATCACACTCTACATATTATATCATGGTTTAAATATTACATCATTTTATGTTTAGCATTTTATGTTTTAATATTGTATGTTTTAACATTTTAGGTTTTAATATTACGTGTTTTAACATTTTATGTTCTAACATTTAATGTTTTAACATTTTATGTTTTAACATTTTATGTTTTAACCTTTTATATTTTAACATTTTTGCTAAGTTTAATATTTAATTATACCGAGGGAAAAAATTGAAAATAATCTTGAATTTTAAAAAAATAAAAGGTATCGATAAAAATTGTACACAAATGGTACAATAAATATTTAATAGAGGAATCAAGTCTTATTTTGACAAAAAACTATTATATGGCTCTTAAGCATCATATTTTTGCTAAATAACAAAATACAACATTGGGCCGTCCTAGTGTTTTTCAATTTAACAAATTTACCTTAATAACGTTTTACAGGTTAAGAATGGCACTAGTAGTTGTATGGTCGGTGGAGAGGGATATTCATTTTGTGATACAGAGTTCCTTTTTTTCAGGTAGAGTAGATAGTTTTTCAGGTAGAGTAGATAGTTATACTAGTACTAGTAGTTGTATGGTCGGTGGAGAGGGATATTCATTTTGTGATACAGAGTTCCTTTTTTTCAGGTAGAGTAGATAGTTTTTCAGGTAGAGTAGATAGTTTGTTGTGATTCAACAAAATTGAAATAAAATGTTTTGTTCATTCACGTACGACAGAGTTATTATAAGGATTTCCAATCGAAATTCCGTGGCGCGAATTTTGCGCAATTGCGTGCATTGATCGCTTTCGCTTGAACCAATAAATTGCGCGCAATTGAACTATAATAAAGTATTTGCTTTGCAAGTATATTCGTGCTTAAATAATTTTACATTCGGACACTCAAGGCATTTTTGTGCAACAGCGTTTTTTGCATGCCACTGGTGAAGTTGAAAAGGATTTTTTTTAAATTTGAAAACAAAATCAAGGATCAAATGGAATATCATTTCAAAATTGAAACACAAACGCAAGAAAGTTTTAAAGAATTATTAATGAATGAGCACGATTGAATTGCGTTGGATTCCCTAGTAACTAGTACACATTATTTTGTTTCTTAATGAATTGGTAAAACTTAGTTTCCCTTATCAACTAATAAGGAACTCAAACTCTTGAATTTTAAGGAATTAGGAATAAAAAGTTTTGTTTATTCAAGAATTACGAATACAGAGTTTTGTTCATTTAAAACTAGGAATACAACAGTGTTTTGTTTATATAGAAATATGAATACGAAGTTTGTAAAACAATCTTTTTTCTGTCCATTTTCCAAAAGTCTTTTTTTGTTTCCTAGACCTAGGCACTTTAATATTTTAATAGTACTGGGATCTTTTTTTTTTTTTTTTTAGAGCTGGGCACTTCTTTCTTTTTATGAACCTAGAGCAATGCACTTTAATATTTTTGCAATTTAGGGCCGGGCTCTTTTATATTTGTGTTACCTTGGCATAAAGCTGGGCACTTTTATCTACTTATGTTCTAGAGCTGGGCACTTTCATCTATTTATTTCCTAGATCTGGGCACTTTTATCTTTGTACTATCTAGAGCTGGGCAATTTTATCTTTTTGTTGAAATAGAGCTGGGCACTTTTTTCCACTTATGTCCTATATCTGGGCACTTTTATCTATTTATATCCTAGAGCTGGGCACTTGTATAAATTTATATCTTAGAGCTGGGCACTTTATCTTTTTATGTCCTAGAGCTGGGCAATTTTATCTTTTTATGTTCTAGAGCTGGGTACTTAATTTATCTTCTTATGACCTAGAGCTGGAGACTTTTATCTATTTATGTTCTAGAGCTGGTCACTTTTATCTATTTATATCCTAGAGCTGGGAACTTTTATCTATTTATATCCTAGAGCTGGGAACTTTTGTCTATTTATGTTCTAGAGCTGGGCACTTTTATCTGTTTATGTTCTAGAGCTGGGCACTTTTATCTTTTTATGTTCTAGAGCTGGACACTTTTGTTAATTTATGTTCTAGAGCTGGGCCCTTTTATCTTTTTATGTCCAAGAGCTGGACACTTTTGTTAATTTATGTTCTAGAGCTGGGCACTTTTATCTTTTTATGTTCTAGAGCTGGGCACTTTTATCTTTTTATGTCCAAGAGCTGGACACTTTTATTTACTTATGTCCTAGAGCTGGGCACTTTTATCTATTTATGTCCTAAAGCTGGACACTTTATTCTACTTATGTTCTAGAGCTAGGCACTTTTATCTATTTATGTCCTAAAGCTGGGCACTTTTATCTTTTTATGTCCTAGAGCTGGGCACTTTTTTCTATTAATGTCCTAGAGCTGGGCACTTTTATCTGTTTATGTCCTAGAGCTGGGCACTTTTATCTATTAACACCTATATCTGGGCACTTTTATCTATTTATGTCCTAGAGCTGGGCACTTTTATCTATTTATGTCCTAGAGCTGGGCACTGTTATCTATTTATGTCCTAGAGCTGGGCACTGGCAAGACTGGGATCTCTGTTCATTATGTACGGAGACTGACAGGATGACACGTAAGTAAGCAAAATTCTTTGAATAAGAACAACAAATATTTATTTAAAGATATGGAAACTGACCTAAAAGAAACCGAACTAAGGGGATAATGAACTAATTATTAAGAAGTTTGTAAAGAAATTATCGTGTAGTTTTAACTCTCCGATACAGCACGTTATATAGATAGATACATCGACAGATATATTATATAGATTGACAGGCGTGTTGTTATAGGTTCAAATCTTCTACCTGACAATTGTTACTTGAACTAAAACCCCTATCCAACTCCAGATATTCCAGATTAGATCTTTTTAGGTCAAAATCTTTAGATCAGTTTCCCTCGTTCGGATCATAGGGTACAGTTTTTAGAATATTTTAAATCAAGGAATTGACAAGTTCATAATTATTTCGTAAATTACTATTTATAGCTCTTACTGCTCATGGACTCAGCTGTGACGGGGAGTGTTCTTCAAAATGGAATAACAAGTAAAATACAAATTTGAAAAATACAAAGTTTTCATTTAATATATAATATCTAAAAAATAAATAAAAATTCCTAAAAAACGGAGAATAAGGGTATCCAGACTCATTTGTATACGGATTTTCAAGATTGAGACCATTTTTAAATCTACGTACAATTTCCGATTCAATGAGACCAATTTTAGGCTTCTAAAATTTCCGACTGGAATGAGAACATTTTCTAAAAATCTTGAAAATCCGATTACAAACAGCTCTGTACTCTGTAGAACCTTATTTGCCCTTATTTGAGACAACCTTAATTATGTAATATAATATCGTCTTTGTATTGTCACAAATGAAAATAATCAGTTCTCAAAATGGGAAACATGGATATTAAATGCAACATTTGATCAGAAAAAGCTTTGAAGGGTATTGTTGTGAATCAGAATTGAAATTATGTCTGCAGTCACTTTAAACCTTTTAATTGAGTCTACATTAATTAAACTACTTTGTGAGTTTGTGAATTTTCCAGAAATGAAAAAAGAAATTTAAAAGATGATTTAAAAAAAAAGATAATGAAAAGCTTTTAAAGTACTGAACCCAATATGAAAAATGTTCAACAAATCTCCAGATGTAATAAAAAATATTATATGATTAAAGTCCCACCCAGGGAGGTTCGCGTAGGGAGGGCCCGTGCACCCATGGTTTCCCCTCGTACGTTCCTAGACGAGTACAATAAAAGCATAAATAAACAAATTCTAAATTTCTTGACGAAGAAAATCTTAAAAAATGCTTACTATACTAATAAAAAAAATCCGTTAAAAAGACGATCTCGAATTCATCGACCAATTCCAATGTCTGTGAAAGAAGTTAGCCAGCTACAGTTTTGCCTATTTTTGCGCAATTGCAAATGGAAACCGTACTCAGCTGTAACCTAATCTGTTTTTGTTTACTATATAATGAACATGCGCAGCAAACAAAAATATTTACCTTAAGATTAGCGGCTACAGGATGTTTGATTTATATTTATTAACCCTACGGCCGTTTTTTTGAGGGGGGGCCAACCCCCTTTTGCTTTTTATGCATAAGGTAGGGTGGAGAACGGTTAAACTACTGTACGGTGCAGTGTAAAGTCAAGATACAAAACAAACATTTATTTATTTGAAAAGAGTTTAAAAATGAATGTAAGAAAATGTGTCAAAAGTGAAAATAAATATTTTTCAACATTTTTTCAACGTACTTTTTGATAATTCCCTAAATATTTTATTTAGAGGTATATTGTTTTTTAATAAGCGGTTTCAAAAAGTTGGGCCAGGGCGAGGGACTCTACAGGGAAACCCCCCCCCCCCTATCTATATTAGAAAAAATAGCCCAATCAGGATGGGGTTAAATATGCTCCAAACTGAACAAGTCTAATTTTTAAATTAACCTTGTTCCGTTTGAATTATGTTTTCTTACATAGGTTTATTATGATAAAGAAACAATATAGACAGTGCAATTTTACAATATAATACTATTATTACAATATAGAAGTAGCGTTAAAAATAATTTTGTACCTAACAAGTAGATATTCTAAGCTGCTAACTTATTTTTTTTAGAGAAATAGCTTCCCCGAGATGCAGAGTCAAAGAAAGATTAGAGAATGATGTAAGTTTAGTTTTGTTCAAATTATACATTTTTTACTTTTAAAAATAAATTCCACGGGATTTTCCTTGGCGTGCCATGAATGGGCCAATCGACAATAAGCTAGTCCATGAAAGAGAAATCAAGACTAACGGAATATATAAATTGATCTAAAAGGTTTAATTACAATTATACTAACAAATAACTATAGCGTACTGCATAAATAAATGGAAAACACAATTTAATACAAAGCGCGGGTAAATGGCTGGAGTGACTATGACTATGCATGAATGATAATAAAATAATGTACATGGCAGCCTGCAAAACAATTTTATAATACTGTTGATAATTGTAGCAGCTGTACAACAATTCTATAATACTATAATAATTATAGCCTGAATTTGACTACTGTACAACGTGTGATTCTACATTGGACGGAGGATGCGCAAATATTACACAAATAGACGACAGGCAGAACATCATGATTATTTTACAAAAACCAAATAGGATAAGACTGTGAAGACGACCTATAACTCTTTAAATAAGACGATTTGTTAGCTTACATTATGTTTTTCTGTTATCTATGGCTTTTATACATGTCTTCTCTAAAGTGTCTTATCCTTTAATTAAACTGTGGTGTTTAAACGTAATCTCATGCATTTAAAGAGTTGGATGTTTGATTTACAATGGTGGTACCTTGAATACCTTCACAAAAATAATCAAGCTATCTCTGTTTTTCTATTTGTAATGAAGTGATTAGTTTAACGGTTCTCTATAAAAATGATTTGCGGATTTTCCTTATTTTTAACAAATATAGGCTTAAAGGGCGCTTTGCGCTCATCCTCTTTTTCAATTGTGAACATTTTCTCTTTGTATTCATTGTAAAACAAAAACAAACAAAAATTTCTTTAAACCTTCTCTGGGATTAGGTGAGGTCCCACAACACATTTGGGCCCGATCGGTTCAGCCGTATTGACGTTGATTTAATACAACAAGCAGACACCCAGACAAGCAAAGTATGGCTTGATTTATTGATATTTCGTGTATGCGTGAGCTTGTGCCCACAACCCTTATCCAAAAATAAATTATTAAAGTTAAAAAATATATATAGATGGCTTAAGAGTACTCACTGTCGACAGTCCCTTCAAACAAGAATTTTTTTATCGAAAAAAAATGAGAAAATTTCTGATATTATGTTTTATATAAAAATACCATGATGTAATCTAAACCCTAGACCTGGGAAAGATGTAAAACAGTTCGGATTTGGTAAGCAAAGTTCTTAATTTTATTTTATTTCCGAATCTATTTTTCATTATTTTAAATATTAATTTGAATTTCTTCAAAATTAAAACATCCCTCTAACATATCCTGAAAATGTTCTAAGCAAATATTGAATTCAGTTTTTTTAAAGTAAAATCCCATTAATTTCTCCTTAAAGTAGTTACATTAGCTACAGTAGTTATATCAAGTGTATTTTATTTAAACAATAATATAAAACATCCTTCGTATTTAAGGAGATGGTGTCACCGTTAAGTAGAAGTGGAAAAAGAAACAAAGATGAAAATGGAAATTGTATTTAGTTGCATCATTAAAAGAAATTCAAAATTTAATGTGCAGTTAGGGCTGGGCAAAGTTCTGTTAACGGAACGGAATTTTTCGAAAATTAACGGAAGAGTCCGTTGATAAACGGCAAAAACCGTTAATTTTTAAACCGTTAACGAAACGGATTAGCTGTTTTTGAAAAATAAATTAACGGTTGAAAACGAAAACGGAACGGATTTTTTCAAAACGTTTAATTTCGTTTTTTCTTCTGCTGAAAATTGCATTAAACTTTTAAAAAAATTACGTGTTTTGATGTTTTTAAATGTCTTCTGTGATCACAGCTGAGAAAACGAATAGAGGTAACCTTTGATTTTTGCTAACAAAAATTTGGAGTTGGTCCAGTCGTGAAAGAATCTGGGTTTTTTTCTCAGAATAGGATAAATATAGTTGATTTATATCGAAAAAGGATAAATATAGTTCAAATGCTAGTGCCCTTAATTATTTTTTAAACGTTAAGAATTTGTTGGCTTTTTGCACCGTAAATTATCAAATAGACCCTTGACGACTGGAGCCGTTAATGATTGTTGAAAATTTTCCGTTAACGCCGTTAATAAAATTGAGATCGTTAAGTAACGATAAAAAACGGTAAGTAAAATTAACGGCTACTTGATTTTTTTTATTTTTTAACGGTTAGAACATGCCTAGCCCTAAGTACAAAAGAACATCGGGTTTCAGCGTATTGATCCATACGCCTACCAACGTAAAGTCGTCGACGTTTAAATCAATACAATGAAGACGACTTATCTTGTTATAAAGCTTTTTAAAAATCCAAATTGAAATAGAAAGTAGTCTTCATTGTATTGATATATACAACATCAACTTTTCGTTGGTAGGCGTATGGATCAATACACTGAATGTTGATTTTCTATTGTTGCTTTAACCAAATGACCTTGCATTTAGATATCTTTAACAAAAAATAACAATAAACAGTTAACAACCAGATCTTTCTTATTTTTATATATTCCAGAGACATAGTTCGAGAATTATATTTTAAATCCTCTCTTCAGGTTGCTTGTAAGAAAATGTAATTGAAAATTGTAATTAAAAAAATACTTACAGAAACACAACACCCATAAATAATGTTTTAATCGTCTAGCTCGGAATTTTCAAAGCGTGGTCTACCAATTTGAACTAATATCTCCGTCCATTTAGAAGACACCAGAATTGATTTACCACATTTTAAAAGCCAATGACATATGATATCTTTTTTGAAGTATTCATTGAAATCGAGGCCGATTGATAATTCATGCATAGTACATGTACTATATGTACTTTATTTCTACGATTAAACTCAAGAATCACTTAGCTCGATGAGACCTACATGTGACACTGGGTTTGCCAATCCAACTAGGGCTGGGCGTGTTCCTGTTTTTTTTTAATTGTTCGTTCCTCGTTCTAGAACAAGGAACAAACAATCTAACAGAAGCTCCTCGTTCTAGAACGAGGATCTTCCGTTAGATTGTTTGTTCCTTGTTTGTTGAATTATTCCAATTGTTCTATTACCGTTCCGTTCCGTTCTTTGTTTACAAACTGACAGAATTTAAAATTATACAGATAAATTAAAATTCTTCAATTTTCACCCATTTCTAATGATTTAGAACGCGTTCCTGTTAGAAAGAGTCGAGACTTTTTTTAAACAATTACTGTTCGTTCCACGTTCGTACTTTAATGATCTATTAATAATTTTAAGAACACGTTCTATTTCATGTAATATTTAAAAAAGTAATTTTGCGAAATATTGCAATACTTACGCCTAATTAGCGAAACTTAAATTTGAAAGTATTTAAATTATCCAATCAGATTAAACATGGTTGTAGCGCGCATATCCTTACACATATTTTCCCGCTTTATTCATTTTTGAGAATTAATATGTACTTTACTAATTACGGAATGGTTTTGTACTATGTAATTTCTCGTAATTACGCATTAATATCGCAAAACTAGACTTTCTTTCGTGTACGTAATTAACACGTAATTTCGCGAAATGCTACTCCGTAAACGAAAGAAAGTTATACGCCTAATTAGGACTGGAAACCCTAGAAAGAACGAGTGCTCCCTGAAAACGACGCCCAGTCCTGGATCGAACTCATTAAACAATAAGTTTATGTAGCAACATGTGCCCCCAAATGTTTGCATTGTGCTGCTTATCTTCAGATTAAAGGGACTGTGCATTATTGTCCAGTTACCCTCCATGCAAAGTTCACAATGCAGCTTGATTTACAACGGTACCTTTAAAAACCTTAATCTGATCAAAGATGTGGAAGAAAATGAACTGTTTAAAGAAAAAGCACATTAATATCTAATTCTAACTTGATCAAAAAAGTTTTCAATGGTACCGTTATACATCTGGCCTTGCCAGCTTTGTAAGAAGGGTCAATTGAAAATACGCGTATTGTCCCTTTAAAGTGTGCAATAATCTATATTTGAATTATACGCGTCATCAATATTTTATCTATAGCAATCAGGTATCGTTGTATAAACAATGCTGTTACTATAGGGTTTACAGGACCTTTTTTCTACGCCAATCCGAATTTTCATACAATTTAACGGCCCAGAACTTCGGAGTAATCGAAAGAATTTTTAAAATGTCGTTGTCCAATCTGTCAAAAATGGAATACTGCAGATATTTAGCTTTTAAATTGAATAATTGCATCACTATATTTTCCCTAGAAGGACCTAATTAATGTGGCGTACTGTCCCATTTTGTCTGAGCCCAAAACTTAAGACAGGGTATCGTTATGAAAACCAGTTTTAAAACCCGGGTTTCACGAATGGGTTTAGGCATTTTTGTGAATATCAGTATTCTTGTAATGAAATATTATTTTTTTCAGTTTGTTCATATTCTCCATTTTTTCGAATATCTTAAATCAAAATCTACACAAATCTTAAGACCCCAAAAAGGAAACTCGGGAGTTTCGTTCAATGATACTCTTTTAAATTTCGGGCTCTGGTATAGTCTTTATGTGTACTGTACAGCATGCCCTGCTCCTAAAACAGTCAGCCCGGCACGCACTTGAAATGAACCAAACTTTTCCTTGATATGGAGCTCTTTAAAACTGTATCCGTATAATAAAAAAAAATTTTTTTTACAATATTTGAATTTTAGGTATAATAGTATAAGGGTGTCCCGCATCAAATTAGACCGCGTCAATAAGTCTAAATTACAATTTGGGGGACAAATCGGAAAATTTAAGAAGAATTTATAATTTTGAAAAAATTAATAAGGCTAATAGAAAATTGTTTTGGGAGAAAATGCTAGTTTTTTTTGAGTATTATGTGCGTATTTTGGCGTTAAAGATTGGAGATAATCTAATATGATATGGGACGCTCTGTATAAAAATTATTGAAAAATTGTGCTAGGACCTAGACAATATTTCATGAATAAAGTGCTGGGTCAAACTGTACGCATGAAGTGCTTCCAACTTTTCCGGTTTATTTGGTTTCTTCAAGGTCTCACGTACAGGGACTGTAAGCGTAAAATCAACCGAAATATACGTTTCACTGCAAAAGTGACTCGGAGAATATTTCTGACTCGAAATTATCAATTTTCGAGTCAGAAATATAATTTTTAATCAGATAAAGGTTTCACCGATGTAAATCAAATCGGGTATTGCTACATTTGCATCTATAGGTCACTGAAAACTTACAGAGTTACAGGCTTACAGCTTACAGCTTTAATCCTTAGAATAAAATATCAAACGTTTAAGTTTGCTGATTTTGTTTATGGCGTTAAGTTTAGAAACTTTTCCTAGAATTAAATAATTAGCCCTGAACTTTGAACCTAGAAGGATATGACAAGCAAATAAAACGGATCCGGCCGCATTCTAATAACTTTTTATTTCTTATTTGTACGTACAAAATGAACGCTTCTCATTCTTTCCTAGAAAAAGCAGTTAACTAGATTGGTAATATCTGGCTAGATACTTCGAGCTAGCCATGTTTAAACTTTTGCAGCTCTTTAAAGGGACTGTTAGTGTAACTTTAAGTTAACCATTATGTAAAGTTGGAAATCACATTTGTACCCATGAATTCTCCTATAGATGTAAATCAAAATTAGGATTATATGTTATTTTTTTCCGTGAGGATGTGCGCCTAGCAAAGAAAAACATCAACATCAATTAAAATTCATTGATGGTGATGGAACAAACCTCTGTAGAGTAAAAAAGTAGATATTAGTTCCACATTTATTGAAAATATATTTCGGTCTGGGTTGACCCTCGTCAGTTCTAACGATATAATAACCATCAAAATCAAGTAAAAAAAAATGTAAAAATGTAAAAATCACAAGAAGATAAACAAACAACAAAAAATTATTAAAAATAATAATTACGGCTGTCAAATGGACATAAGGTAAACGAACTCAGATTATGAGATGGAAAAAAAGATAATTTGCAAATATTCACTTTTAAAAAATGTTTTAAGACAATTATTATTCCTTGAGATTGTTTCTTCACAAAGATCCAAATCCTTTCTTCTGCGCGCCTTTGCGTTTATAAGTGCAAAGATTCATCTCTCAAAAAAAGTTTTCTTTTTATTTGTCAAAATCGTTGGTCTGTGTGCCGCACATAAACGCATGAAAATGACATATGATAAAAATCGGGCAGATTACCTATATAGAGATGGGGCAGATTACATATATAGAGATGGGACAGATTACATATATAGAGATGGGACAGATTACATATATAGGGATGGGACAGATTATAAATATAGAGATGGGACATATTACATATATAGAGATGGGGCAGATTACATATAAAGAAATTAGGCAGATTACATATATAGAGATGGGGCAGATTACATATATAGAGATGGGGCAGATTACATATTTAGAGATTGGGCAGATTACATTTATAGAGATTGGGCAGATTACATATATAGAGATTGGGCAGATTACATATAAAGAGATTGGGCAGATTACATATATAGAGACGGGGCAGATTACATATATAGAGATTGGGCAGATTACATATATATAGAGATTGGGCAGATTAAGTATATAGAGATTGGGCAGATTACATATAAAGAGATTGGGCAGATTACATATATAGAGATTGGGCAGATTACATATATAGAGACGGGTCAGATTACATATATAGAGATGGGACAAATTATATATATAGAGATGGGCAGATTACATATATAGAGATGGGACAGATTAAATATATATTTATGGGACAGATTATATATATAGAGAGGGGGCAGATTACATATATAGAGACGGGGCAGATTACATAGATAGAGATGGGGCAGATTACATATATAGAGATGGGGCAGATTAAATATATAGAGATGGGACAGATTATATATATAGAGATGGACAGATTACATATATAGAGATGGGGCAGATTAAATATATAGAGATGGGACAGATTATATATATAGAGATGGGGCAGATTACGTATTTAGAGACGGGGCAGATTACATATATAGAGATGGGGCAGATTACATATATAGAGATGGGGCAGATTAAATATATAGAGATGGGACAGATTATATATATAGAGATGGGGCATATTAAATATATAGAGACGGGGCAGATTACATATATAGAGATGGGCAGATTACATATATAGAGATGGGGCAGATTACATATAAAAAGGGGGAGGATTACCTATATAGAGATGGGCAGATTCAATATATATAGATGGGGCATAGTTCAAATCAACCAACTAATTTTTTTCTGAATGAACAAATTAATAAAAACGAACAATTTAAAATTTTTCGAACAATCTTGATTTTTCATGATCTATTTTTGAATCGTTCGTTTCAACAAACGCAATAAAACTATAGTTTTTTTTTTACTGAACGAATGAGTTTTTCAAGAGATTTTGAAAACACGACAGTTTTTTTTTACTTAAAAAAGAATTTTGCGGACAACCCATAATTTTTTTACTAAAAGATCGATTTTATTGAAGAAACAATTTTACTGAAAAATGGTTCAGTGAGAAAATGAACAAAATAGAAAGAAAATGAACGATATTTCAAAGAACGAACTTAATCAATTTTTATAACGAACGTCGAACGAACAAAATGGAGAAAAAAACTAATACAGAAGTGGTAACATAACAATCAAAAACCTCTTTACTGAATTTTTACTACACCAAAATAAGAACATTTTGTGGATAAGAATCGAAATCAAATTTGAAAATTCAAATATTTGGCCTGAATGTTAAACTTATGAATAAAATGTAAAATCTGTAACGAATTGTCGCTAAAATGTTTCTTCAGTCTGCAACAGTGTAGAGTACACTTGAAATGCATTTAATAAAACGGACAACAGCTATAATAATACGGAAAACAGCTATAAAAACCAGAAAAATAATACTTTAATTCTCACATAACGTGCGGGAAATTAATTGTTTTTTATACAAACCATAATTGTCTTCAAATATAGGTGAAATATAAAGGCTGTCTGTTACGAAACAGTTGAAATATTAATGTCACATTAGGGTGATATGACAATACAGACAAGTGTTGCAGCATGTGATAGAACAGGGAGGCACCTTGGCCACCACGAGCCACACAGATTTATCAAACAGTACTGAGCCTCTGTTATGAATATAATATCTGATCTTAGAGAGAAGAAAACAGTTTTTAGATTGAGATAAATTCTTTTTTCCATTTATATATACATAAATATTTTTATTAATGACATTCCTTTTAAAAAAAAATATTACAATTTAATAACCTCAATTGTTTCTTCAGATATTCTTTTTTTTCTTTAAAGATGTTTTGGTTTAGAGATCTTACCGTATATTGGAGGCTCCATACTTTATGTCATGTTTCATGCTAGTTGGGGTGTCCACCCCTCGCCAGAACATCTAAACACACTTATACATTTGCAACTTTTACATAATTCATTATTATTAATCAAGACTGTAGAGTGTATACACGTTTAAAGGGCACAGGAAAATAAGGAAATTATATTCTAGATTTATTTCAAAATACAATGAAAAAAGGGAAATTTTTGGATTAAATTTTGACGCACAAAATTGTTATGTTTACGACGCATTTGTCCACACACGCACAAACATGTGTTAGATTGAAGAATAGGTTGGTATTGTTACGACACTATTTGCATAGGAAAGCTTGACCTATCTCAAGTTATATAATAGCATTCATGATATCATATCTTCCAAACCCCCCCNTAGTTGGGACATTCAATTATACACTGCTATTTTGAGACTTTTGTTGATGATTTTTAGCACAGTTTAACCGATTGACAATATTAAGGTTCTAATCTAATATTACCTCTCGTTTGATAATAAAGGGTAATGTTTATATACTTATGTGCAAAGGAATTGTGGGGTTACATATATGTTTAATTTTTGAGGAGAGGGATACCATTTTTTTATTAATTCTTTTCAATAATTGGAAAAAGCGTTTCTTATTTTTAAAGTTATATTTGCTTAATTAATCACTAATCTGGCAGATTTTCTTTATTTTTAGAACACCGGTTTATCTGTATGAGCTGTAAGTAAACAATATAACTCAATGGCAAAAACAAGGGGGGGGGGTGGTGGTCACATATTTATTTTTGAACCTATGGTCAATAATATACCATTTGGGTTGTAGTTGTTGTTTCGTTTCGGGAAATTACCCAGATTACATATAACGACTTCTTTCACTTACGCATAAGCATTACATCGAAATAATCATCTAACTTTTTGTAAAATTATTGTGATTAACAATCTGATTAAAAACAGTCAAATCATGCCTATCCTTACTTTAATGCTCTGTAAGCTTGCATAATTTAGCTAACTTACAAAATTCACAAAATGATTTTTAATTCTTTCTGATAATAACGTAGCAGTTGAGCAAAACGATGGTTTTCGATGATTTTGCGAACAGAGAATATTTATCCCAAATAAATTCTAGTACAATAGATGGCAACGTAGAATTTGTATCACTCTCAAAACAGTTTTATTCTGTCGTCACAAGTGTCAATTCAGTTTTTTCGTGTCCGACAAAATCATTAACAATAGTGATCATTGTAGAATAAAGTGCTTTTCTTATAGTAAAATAAGTGCAATTTTATGTGTTCTTTAGATTCTGTTTTTACACTTTTTTTTTATTTAATCTTGGAAAACATGTCAACTAATATGAGAAAATTTCGTTTTCCTTGTTATATTTGACACTTGTGACGTCGTGCATAATTTGTTAATTTCTCTGTTGCCACCTATTGTACTTGATAATCTATTTGATTTATCCCTATTCTCTGTTGTATATATTCTAGCGGGTAAAATATATTTTTACCTGACGCCGAGTTGAGAGGTTCAAGGAATCCGGGGATATCCAATGTGGACTTCACCTGGTATTTTGTAGAAAATAGGGATTTCTGACTGGAGTGGGCAGGTCAACCTGAACAGAAACAAGAGTCAGTTGATGATGATCTACAGACCCCAGAGGAGTGGAAGAATAGTGGTTTTCTGTCAGATATACTCGTACCTCAATTCCCTGCAATCTATATAATAATCGTTTGATATCAATTTTCGTTTAAATAAAGTATTGTCTCGTGAATCGTTTAATATTTGGGTTGGTGTGAACTATTAGTGGTTTGTTTGAACTTAGCAATTGGCTAATTCTTTCATATAGTACAATAAGACGTCTCAAAATAAGATGTACTAAGAAGTTTGGGTTTAATTGAATAAGATTAAATAACAAAAACTTTTGATGTCATTTTACATGGTTTACTTAATTTTATGCGAAGCTATTAATTCAAAAGTTTCTGGTAACCCTAAAAAGGGTCGGTGGTGGTCGGGGGGGGGGGGGAGGAGAGGGCATTTGTCATGCCCCTCCACCCCGTAGTTGTTTGAATGAATGAATTTTTTTTCTTTTCTTTTTCTGGCTAATTCCAATTAATTCCAATTCAATTGTTTCCTAATTTTCCTAATGAAAATAGTTTGATAAATTGGTTGGTTTAAATTATATTTTTTTATAACACAATTTTTACAATTATGACTGAGATTAAAAAAACAAAGAAACCTTTTAAAAACAATCTGAATCATGATAAATTGCAATTTTGCATTTTTTTTTGGGGGGGGGAGCCAATTTTGTATGTTGTATCTGATGAGGTTTTTACTTTTTAGATTAGATAAGATGTGTAAATACCAATTTATTACATATATCCTTATCATTTTGTGCATACATTTTCAATTTAAGGCTCTTTTCATAAAATAAAACGATTCAAAGATTTAGTTCGTTCTTCAGGACATAATTTCATCTTTAAATGACATATATTTACTTTATGATTTGGAAAAGAAACAAACTAGATTCTAGTTCAAGGGAACCAAGACTGGAAGAAACAGACTAGATTCCAGTTCAAGGGAACCAAGGCTGGAAGAAACAGACTAGATTCCAATTCTTAAGGGAACCAAGGCTGGAAGAAGTCTGTGTAACATTCCATATAAAACCGTCACTGTAAGTTTAAACTTACGTTTATTCATGAAATATTTAAAATATTAGAATATCAGGATTTATTTGTCCCAATAGTTGGGACATTCAATTATACACTGCTATTTTGAGACTTTTGTTGATGATTTTTAGCACAGTTTAACCGATTGACAATATTAAGGTTCTAATCTAATATTACTAAAGCCTAAACAAAACAAAAACATGGGTTAAAGGGACTGTAAGCGTAATTTCAAGTTACTCTCCTTGCAAAGATGACAATGTTGCATATCTCCACTGGGGTAAATATGATTATTATATAATTTTTAAAGGAATAGAATAAAGATGTGATAAGAATGCACTTATCTACTATATACATATGTACAGGGTGATTCATTATCAATTATTTCTAAATCAAACTAACTTGATTTGATAGATCAGAATATGTAAAAAAAACCCTAGTACTGTTGTTTTTTAAATGTTTTGTAGCTTTTATTTTGTTGAGATTTATATATTTGCACATCAAGCTGTTCCATAGTATTTAAATCAAACTGTTCCATATCACACTACTTCCGGGAATTTATATCATACTGTTCCAGATTATTTACATCACTCTGTTTTATGGTATTTACATCATCCTGTTCCAGAGTATTTACATTATCCTGTTCCAGAGTATTAACATCACCCTGTTCCAGAGTATTAACATCACCCTGTTCCAAAGTTTCATTATTCACCCTATTCCAAGGGTATCAATTTTTTTTGTTCCAAAGTGTCATACTTCAGTCTATTACTAGTTCCAAAATGTATTCTTGTCTTTGTCTACCTTAGGAACCAATGTGTTCCAAATGTCTACTTGTCTATGTCTACCTAGGGAACCAATGTGTTCCAAATGTCTACTAGTCTATGTCTACCTAGGGAACCATTGTGTTCCAAATGTCTACTTGTCTATGTCTACCTAGGGAACCAATGTGTTCCAAATGTCTACTTGTCTATGTCTACCTAGGGAACCAATGTGTTTCAAAATGTCTACTTGTCTATATCTACCTAGGGAACCAATGTGTTCCAAAATGTCTACTTGTCTATTCTAAGGGAATCATTGTGTTCTAAAATCTACATTCCAATATTCTTAGTACTTAACCTTGTTTTTAAAAGATTATGATTGCATAAGAATAAAGTCTCTTGTGCCGGGATTCTGGAGTAATCTGTAGTTTATAACAACTGAAGATAACATTAGTCAGTTGGAATATATCACTCAATATTGAAACATGTACATATTACATTGTATTTAATATTTCAGAATTCAAATTCAAATATTTGTAAATAGTATTTTTTAAATGACTTTTCACTATCATCACTTTTACATATTTATTCTAGCCTTCTAGAAACAATTGTTATACTTTCATGAGTTAATTAAAATCGGAAACCAAAAAAATGCCATTTTCTTGTTCGTCTATACTCTGCACTGTTGTGATTTTTTTACGGAAATGCAATCTGCTTGGGTTTCCTTTCACAATTTTTATTTAAAATGTTGATATACTGTTCTAATTAATTGATCCTACAATATCCCTTTAAAACAAAAAAATTTGATTTGGATTTGCATTTTGAAAACTTTTTTATTTCAACCATTTTACCAAGGAGTGTTTTCATGTTTCTTGGTGCTTACTGTACGGAATATTCCAGTAGATCCATGAATTTAAAATCACATTATATTTTAGCATCATGATAGTTTACTGTACGGAATATTCCAGTGGATCCATGAATTTAAAATCACATTATATTTCAGCATCATGATAGTTTACTGTACGGAATATTCAAGTGGATCCATGAATTTAAAATCACATTATATTTCAGCATCATGATAGTTTACTGTACGGAATATTCCAGTGGATCCATGAATTTTAAATCACATTATATTTCAGCATCATGATAGTTTGCTTAATGATTGTACTGGGATGTGCAGGGGTAAATCCAGCAAATATACTCATGTATATTCCCGCTTCTTCAAGGAAAACAATTTAATTATTTTTAAAAAATCTGAATATAAAATAAAAATATTTAAAAAAGTCGTTCACTGTCCGAACAAAGTAGAATAAAAGTCGATCAATCTTATTTTTTAATTTCTAATTTCTAATCTATAAATGAGCCCTGAGTCCTGAACTCAAAACTGTTGTATTAAGGGTTTCCACGCAATGGCATTTTTCTTTTCGATTTGTTGCGCTAAACTTCGAGTAATTATTTTTTGCGCATGTTGCGTAAAACAATCGCGATTGCACAATTTTGCGCAATAAAACAAAGCACACTATGTACAAAAACATTTTTTCATTTTGCTTATCATTGCCTTTATTGTGATAAATATTTCGCAATGAAGTTTGCGCGGTTTTTCGCAATATTGCTCAAAAACATAATTTTGAGGTGCGATAAATAATACAACATTTTTTAAATAATTCCATTTATTAAAGAAATGGAGTTTTTGCAACAAACTCGAATTTTCAAATTCCTATTTTTTTAAACTTGATGGTGCAAACCTTTGATATTTCAAACTGTATACTGTGTAGTGTGTACATGATCTAACATCAGAATTCATAGAATTCATGCTATTGCGATTGGTCATATCCTGCTTGGATATCTTAAAGGGTCAAGAATATAAAAGTGACCAAATTGGATATCGAGATCGATCATTTATTAAAGTTAGCAATATCCATACAACGTAATTAGGGATCATAGGTATGAATTGAATATGATAGAATTAAAGAAATTTTTATCAACTAATAAAAAGATTAAACAAACTCCGCATAATTATGATTTATCTTTTTAAATGCTCTTTTTTCTTTTCTTTCTCAGAAAGCGAATTAAAAACCGCACTGGGAAGAATTAAGTTTGCAGCCCGCAGCCCCAAGTTTACATAGTAATTATATTTTCGTGTTAAATTTACCAATTAAACAAAACATGAACAAATTGTTCCCCAAATATTTAGGAAAGCTTCTTTTTTATTATATAGTCGGGAATCTTAGTAGAACCTCCATTTTAGTAGAACCTCCATTTTAGTAGGACCTTCATTTTCTCTTTTAATTTCTTTTAATTTTACAAAAGTTGGGTTTAAAGACATTGATTGAAGATCAATAAAATACTACTTTTATTTTTCGAAAAAGATGAGCAAAGTGTCAGAAGTAAAAAATAATTAAATTAACAATAAATAAATTGTTTCTATCAGATCACATGTATCAGCGTGGGAACCATTAGCCAGAGGTTGGTATTTATATCAAATAGAAATTAGATTTTTAATTATTTCAACAATTAAAATTCACAGAATTTAAAATAATTTGAAATGGCACAACCGCTTAGAGTCAACCTTTCATTTTTTGTTGTTATTTAGAAAAACTAGATGAAAAACCAAATCTTTAATTTCTAAAAATTTCGACCGCAGAGAAATACTCTTAATGTTAAGATTCATAAATACCCTTCGATTCAAAAATGACTGCCCAATTCACAACAGTACTCTTAAAATCAAAGCAATAATATGGAAACTATTGTCTAGGTTTAAACATATAATTATTTTTGATAATTCTCATACGTTTTTCTATTAGTAGAAATGAACAAGCAACTTTTGTAGAAAACCCATAATTGAAAATAATCAGTTTTCAAAATTATAAAAATTCATATAAAATTCATAATTGACGGCAAAGGTTTCAAAAGTACTGTTTTTAATCAGGCATTTCTATCTTTGCATACGCTTATAGTCAGTATAAACAAATGGCTTTCTTTGTATATCTTCAAGTCTTGACTGATAGAAAAAAAAACCCTAATATTTTGCTCTCAATGAGGAAAGCATGGAACAGAATGTTAGAAAAATCTCAAATACTTTTCCTTTTCAATCACAATTTCGATCAAAATGTTCATCATTTTGCGGTTAATGCAATATTACGGTAAAAATGTAGTTTTTTTCCCCAGCTGTGTATATCTGTCTTTCTTTCAGACAAAAAAATATTTGTCTTTTTTAAAAACTGTAACAAAACTGAGTATCAATAAGATATGTCTTTTTAAACGGTAAACCTAAACATATCTAAACATACAAATTACAACGGAGAAAAGAATGAAAAGACTTAAATATTTAGAAAATAACTAGCATAGAATATGAGTAAATTCTTTGTCAATGTCGGAGGTACGTACATCTTGTCGGGATTATGAAGAAAAAAAATTTAATTCAGGTTTAGCAAGATCCGGACATCATCTCACGTTCGTCTCAAGCTATAAACTCCAACCGGAAGTAAATTTTACACAGGTTAATTTTATGTTTTATTAAAGGGACTGTCATAATTTAAAGTCATTTTCAATTTTAAAAGACAGTGCATTTTTATCTGATTAATAATGTGGAAGGTAGCGTCCGTTTTCTCACAATTTTCGCAAGTCTTTTTTTTGTCGAGAAACCAGAATGGAAAATAAACAATTATTCAAAAGAAATCATGGATATGTATCTGATTCTTTTTTGATTAAACAAAGCTTAGGGTGCCGTTGTGAATCAGACATGTTTTTTTAAGGGAGGGGGGGGGGTCTAGGGATATTTTTGCAAAACCTGGAATGATGTGGATGTTAGAAAACTGAAATTCATAGAAAATTCTACTAGAAGCCAGGCCCCTTGGGGAATACAAGTAAATAAAATGTCTAATCTAATATCTAACTCTAAGATCAGAAGATAAACAGTTTTTTTCAAAATATATTTTTATTTTCAGTCAAATCTTTATTGAAAAGTGGTCCTAAAGAAAACATTTTATATTTTTGGGTGAAGGGGGGGGGGGGAGGGGTTACAGAAAAGGCGCGAAAATGTAAAGGCGGAATGTTCCAAAAAATCAATTCTATTTTGACTATTTTAGATTCTTGTGAAAAGTAAAGCACTAAAGGAAATTGATGAAGATTTCAGAAGTATTTTGCTAGCTTCTGATTCTGTTTTAGGTATGGAGAGAATTAATCATTAAAGGGAGTGTTCGCGAAAAATAAAAGGGATTTTATTCTTTATTAGATCACTTATTATTTTACTTCTTTTATGTCAATTTCAGGAGGAATTATGATACAGTAAATTTTACAAAAAATATGATTGATGCGTGCACGGCAATTTTCATCGGTTGCGTTCGATTGTAAATATCATATTTATTATTAAAAGTACTTGAAATGGTAAATATCATATAAAATATGCATATTAGTATTCTAGCTTCTTTACTGTACATTTTTAGGACATATTTGGAAGCTTTTGAGAATGATTTATCTATTCCCGGATAGGATGGCAGAGGTAAAGGAATTGGGTCTTTGCAACAAATTCAATTTTTTTAATTTTTGCAACATGATGGTGTTAACCTTAGTTCAACCTAAGATTATTTGAACTAACCGAATGCATAGTTTCAAAAATCTAAGGTCCACAACTATGGGTTCAAGTCACCTTATAAAGTTTTTCTTTTAACTAGAAACGTAATTTAGATCTCTATAATTCAAAACAGCTCTTAAACTCTTTAAAATGTCCAGTTAACATTTACTGAGATATATCACCAAGGTTTGTCAATTACCATGCGTTCCAGTATTTCAATTGTCATAACCATTTAAAACTGGAAAATGTTGGATGACAATCAAGAAGCAATTTTTAAACTTTTAATGAAGCTCTCAAATGGTCGGTGTTTATAACAATACAATTAAGACTAATTTAAATTAAAGTCGTTTTCACTGTATTGAAATATACGACGACTTCTGTAGATTCTTAAATATTCTAGATTCATGACGAAGCTCTGACGGAAATGAAGTATGTTCTGAATAAAAAATGGGATTTAGTAATCGCAAATCCTTTCTTGAACGAAGTTGGAATAATTTTAGGTAAACTTAAATTAGAAAAAACGAGTTCTATTTGCATTTAAACATAGAAATGTTCCTAAAACAGAAAACTAAAAAGGCAATAGACCCTCTTTTGACTTATGCCCCCCCCCCCTGAAATAGTTTTAGACGAGTGTTTATTCAATCTATTTGTAATTTGCAATTTGTAATAAATAATTAATGAATTCCGATACTACAATTTTAACCTTTACTTACAATATATATCTGGTGTGACAATGTCCCACTAAATATGACTTAAAGGTCGTCTTGTTTTTTGAAATGATTGGCTGCATTCTTTAGTCAGACTTTCTGAAAGTAAACATTTTTAAACGAGTTTGTATATTTTTATTTTAATGAATTTTTACTTGCCAAATTTTCTTAAACGACGATATATGTTAACTCTTGTTAACCAACCACCCTCGCAACAACAAAATCTTAGACACCACAAATGTCTTTAGAATTAAATGGGAAATTCTGATACAGTGCAAAAAAACATGATGACAAGTTTTTGATCAGATTATATTTTTAGAAAATTAAAATAGCATTTATTTTAAGGTGATCACTTTCAAGTGCCAACCATTCACTTTCTGCCAGCAAATGCTGAACAGTTTTTATCCTTTAGTCTTGGCCACCCAGATAACCCAGGTTATACATATTATAAGCAGCAATAATAGATTCATAATTGTTTTTTTTTGTGTTTATATCACAAATTTTTAAATATAATAATACATAAAAAGAGGGTTCTTTACATTTTTCGAATTGTCTCTGAATTCAACAAAGATTTCAAAAAAATGTTACATTGTACAATGTACAGTCTTCGTTGTGTGTATATAAACAATATGAAGACTATACATTGTACAATGTACAGTCTTCGTCGTGTGTATAAAAACAATATGAAGACTATACATTGTACAATGTACAGTCTTCGTCGTGTGTATTAAAACAATATGAAGACTATACATTGTACAATGTACAGTCTTCGTCGTGTGTATTAAAACAATATGAAGACTATACATTGTACAATGTACAGTCTTCGTCGTGTGTATTAAAACAATATGAAGAATATATTTTCTATTTCAATTTTAATTCCTTCCAAACTTTAAAACATAAGAAAAGTTAAAACTTGTAAACAAAGAGAAGTTGTCTATAAACTGAATCTTTTTATTTATTTGTAAACTTTTAATTTGAAACATAACTAATTGTTTTGATATAATGGCTGGCCACTGTTTTAAAAAAACATTTTACCATGACATTAAATTATGCTAGAGCGCGCTATATTACTAAATTGGTTAAGGCATTTTTATTTATTTTTTAAAAATAAATTATTTTTTAGCTTGGTCCCATCCCAGTGCAGACAGCTTAGTAAGCAGGTACATTGTGTCCCAATAAACATGGGATTTAATTAAGAGACGAATTCGAAATCGTCTTTGTAAAAACTTAGCGTTGTGTTACCTAACTTCACTTTGGTTAAAATAAAGTTAGGTCTGCTAGATTATATTTTATGTAAACTGTCAAAGACTTCATTTTGTTATTCTGCAAAACGTTGTATTACATTCTGTACTATTTCTGCAAGATAAATAACAGACTACACAGACTGCTCATACACTTTACTTGGATAGGCTGAGCATGCCTATAATGTCCCGGCACGCCATGCTGCGGTTCCATGTAATGTTTTTTTAACTGACATCTGACGGCCAGTTGTTGCATTCAGGGGTTAAGTTTTACAACTTTTAAAAAAATACTCCAATTTTAAACATAAAACATAACGTTTATGAATATTGTTTATTTTTAAAGATTTTGCATTTCCTATTCAAAGATCTTTAAATATCCCTAAATACAGATGTCTCCTGATTGGTCGTGTACAGTACTTATACACAATAGAACATGCTGTAGAAAATATCGCATATTATAGGTGTTCATCGATCTCTGTAACTCTCTTATCTCTGAGATAAACCGTAAAAAGGAACAACTGCACTGAAATTTCTTTAATCACTAAGTACAATACGATATGCAATAAAAACATAAAAAAACTCCAACAGACGGATTACAGCTTTTCTTGAAGGCATCACTATACTAAATCAAAAAATCATTTACAAAGACGATATCAAAATCGTCACCGAATTCCCATGTTGATTGTTAATATTTCAGATCTATTGTCATGCTATTTATTATTTTAGTTCTGTTGTCTACTAATTAATATTTTAGATCGGTTGTCTATTAATTAATATATCAGATCTGTTGTCCTTCTAATTAATATTTAAGATCTGCAGTTGTCCTACTAATTAATATTTAAGATCTGTTGGTCTACTAATTAATATTTTAGACCTGTTGTTCTACTAATTAATATTTTAGATCTGTTGTCCTATTTAATTGGATGATTATCATTAAAAGCTTATATTATGCCCGTAAGGACTGTAGTTAGCCGTGGCAGCAAAACATCTTCAGAACTTCTCTCTCAGTGAAAATCAGTATTGGAGGTACATTTTTATAAAAAAACATTTTTTTGCCAAAAATATTTTTATTTCGTATATTATTGAAATTGCAAGCTCATCAGCTTTTTTCGTTATTTCTTTAATTGTTCTTGCATAAAAGTTCTATGTTTTCTATTTTAGCTTTTTAAAATTTTTTTTTTTTTTTTGTTTCATAATTTTGTTTGTACGACGATTATTGAAATTGTTTTTATCAACTTTGTTGTTGTTGTTGTTATTGTTGTTAACAGGCTGGAGAGAAATGCAGACTTCAGTTTCTATTTCTCATCAACCTTCTTATCCAATCATAATCCACGATTACCAAACTCAATGCAGGTATTCTTTAAATATTAAACTTATAAAGGAACTGTGCACTGTGTACAGGTAATCTCAACTGTTTCTTAATTTAAAAAAGAATTTTTCCACAACACTGCATGCATACTCAGTTTAACTACCTTACATAGTCGGTCTGTCCCTTTAACTAGGTTGTCAAACGACTGGACTGGATAGATGTTGGCTTAGATTTTTCGAGGAAAACTATGGGTACCCTAGGGGGAATATAGGCGAATAAATTTCGAAATGATTTTTTCCTTTTTAATCCTATTCCTGCTGGGGTGGCCTGTAGTTTTTTTTTATAAAACTCAAAAAGTATTGATTTGAGTCTATTGAAATTTTCTGACTTTTCCTAAGTAAACATAGCCCTCCCTTTAAGTGCAAAACCAGGAATCTATACTAATTGCCTGAGTTCCCAGGCACACTGCCTAACTGACTAATTTTTCCTGTAACAAACTATAGTTTGACCCACTTTCAGTTGTCAGATTTTGGCTTTTTTGGTTTTTAGCTTTTTGGAAAGCTTTTGAGATAAGAAAACAGATTGCAAAAGTTTTGCAAAGAAATTGTTGCAAATTATTTGCATACTACCTGTCAAAAAAAATTTGCACATTTTTAATTTTTCTTAATTACACTTCAGGTTATTTAAATTTTTGAGAAAAAAATTGCATATTTGAAATGACATTTCAAAAATGTAAATTTATCATTTTTTGGACATTTGTTTGGCAGTCATTTTTACTTTTATAACTAGATTTTACAAAAAAAATTCAATATTTGTAAATTTTCAAATTTTTGTGCAGATTCTACAAGTAGAATATAAGAGCTTTCCAATGATGGGATTTAGAGGGGGGGGGGTCAAATTGACCCCCCCCCCTGGCGTTTCCTGGGTTTCAAGTACCCTAGCAATGATAGGTTAAAATTCAATTTTTTTTTTAATTCCACGGGCAATTCAGCTAGACTAATTAATATTTTAGATCTATTGTCTACTAATTAATATTTTAGATCTGTTGTCCTACTAATTAATATTTTAGATCTGTTGTCCTACTAATTAATATTTTAGATCTGTTGTCTATTAATTAATATTTTAGTTCTGTTGTCCTACTAATTAATATTTTAGATCTGTTGTCCTACTAATTAATTTCCTGTACGGACTTGCAATAAAACCAATCTCTTTTAAACCTCAGGAAAATATAAAAAATATTTTTGTTTTATGAAACTCGTCAACGTAATTTTTAGTCACCCTTTCTTAAAACAGTGACTTGAATGAATGAATACTTACATCATTTTTTTTCAGAAAATGTTTTTAGTATTACTGATTTAAATCTCAGTTTAAAAGAAGCAAACTTTATAGAAACTTAATTAATTAAGTAAATAAAGAAATGAGTTTGAGAAACAATTTACAACTTTCAAATCTATCCCTTATCATTGTAACCGGATGTCGTAGACTTTTGACACTTCATGTCATAAATTCTTTTAAGATCAAATTTTAGTTTGATATTTTAATGGTTTAAACATTAGGTTTGCAAAGATAAAAGGGGATTAGAAAATTTGAGTTTGCTGCAAAAACTTTGCTATAAAACTAACATTCGTTGGAAATAATTCGGACAAAAATTAAGCAAAATAAAATTTGTTTTTCATTTTATTTACAAATTCATATATAAACTGGCAAAGCTTTATTTTAACAATTTTAATTTAATCATTTGAAATTTACATAGATAGTATACTAGAAATGATAAATCATAAAGTTTTAATCTTTACATGAGTTTTCAAACTGTCACTGCAGTAAAATTTATATCCTTTCAGTAGACTCTAGTGCAGGTTCTTAATCTTAATACCAACGTTTATAATTCCATAATATTTATGTTTTTTTATTCAGTCTTTCGAAAACAATTTGAATTTGTTTTGTTTTTAGAATTATCTTTAATTTTCGTTAGGTTTTCCTTCAATTAAATCATTCTTTGACTGAGATCGTTTCTTCAGTAAAATTGTTTGTTCAATAAAAACGTTGGTTCAGTAAAATACAATCATGTTTTTAAAAGTTCATTCGAAAAAATAAGTTGTTGAGTTCGGTTCGTCCTTTTTCATCATTCTTTTATTCCAATACTATCCTTGTTTTTGTTTTTACTATTTTCTACGCCAATTAACAAGTTTTTTACTCTAACCATTATTTAACCCTATAAAGGCTGGGGGCCCCCATGAATCCATGTATATGCCTTATGAGGATAGGTATAGGGTTGCCAAGCATGCTTACAGCCCTATTGTTCAAGAACAGCTTTTTGAAAAAAATTAGCCCAATAACTTTAATAGTTTGGGTGCTAGGGAATGTAAAAAATGCCAAAAAAAGGAACAAAATTTTAAGTATTTTGTTTGTGTTAATAAATTTCAAAGTGTGACACATGTTTCTACATGTATTTTCCAGGGCTTTTTAAATACAGTTTTCTGTATCTGTAGCTTTAGTCATAATTCATAAAAAAGCTATGGGATATTTTAGACTTTTTATTAAACACAGACTGGACCTGTACCCCCACCCTATGCATACAAAAAAAAGAATTTTAACAAAAAATCCTTTAAATTTCTATTCATTAAAAGTCAAAAAATTTCACTATGAAAGTGTCAAAAACGAAAGTGCTAGGAAAGAAATTAAGCCCCAAGCCCCAAAAGACTGGGTTTCAAGTACCCTAGCAATGATAGGTTAAAATTCAATTTTTTTTTTAATTCCACGGGCAATTCAGCTAGTCATAATTAAAATTTGCACTAATGCACAAAAAATATTTAGGAACAAAATTCGACTTTTCTTCTATTTCTAGCTCAAATAGTACATAATTCGTTTATTTGGATATTATGTTAAGTTTGTTTTGTAATATTGTTTAAGTTTTTGCAAATATTGATAAGAGATTTCAGCACAACAACAAATAACTATTTCTGAATCTTTGACACAAAATTGCTTTAAAAAGATTTCATGATGCAAGCTACTAAAAAGTGACATTCTTATTTTTTTTCCCCATATGCTTGCTTACTTTGATGTGGAGAAAATTCCGTTCAAAATGTGGAAGAATTGAAACGTAGAAAAGAGGTTATTTGTGAATGTATACAATTTCGCGCGCAAAACGTAGATTTTTCCCAAACCGCATTCCGTCAAACAAATTGTGAACTTTTGAAATCAACAAGGTCAAAAAGGTCAACAATAGACTTACAACAGTCAATTTCAAAAATCTTACTACCTCTCTTTTTATCATAAACTCTTTTGACAATTTAACTAAGGAATTAAATTGGTTAAATTTTAGGTTGGTTTCATCCACTGCAGAGAAGGCGAAGAATTGACCCCAAACATTCAACAGTTTTTGGCTGGTAAAACATTTTGAAACTTGAAAATTTGTTAAGCTGTCAACTTTGAAATAAATGTAATTGGCTAAACTCGTTTTTCACATCAAACTGAAGAAAACTGCACGTCAGATAAATTTTTTATATGCTTTTTATCATAATTTCTTCCATTGAAGAGCTATTGAGAAAAACAAAAATGTTAATTTGAATTTTAATTCAGTAGCTTGATATATTTGTTTTTGTTAAACTTGTGGCATAAAATCAAACCATAAGTTGTACCAATAATTTAGCATAATTATAGAACTTTTCATTTTTCTAACTCACAACAATTGGTGTTAGGATAATCTCATTTAATAATATTATTATTGTTTCTTTGTTAGCTAGGATAATCTCATTGAATATTATTATTATTGTTTTGTTTCTTTTAGGAAACAACAAAAACGCGGTTCTGATGTCTCTTGGTTCCATTATTCAGTAAGTCTCTTAGTTACAAGATGATGTTTGTGTTGTGTTTATGATTTTGTTTCTATAATCATCTTTATAATTATGATTATGCTGTTATGTTTATGATTATGTTAATGTCATGATAATGTTTCTGTCTTGTTTAAGATTATGATTATGTTATATATGATAACCTAAGGCTTTAAAATTCATGGGGACACTTGGAACATCTTAGGAAGGTATTACAAGCTCATGCTAAAGCAGGGATCAAGATACAGCCAACAAATACCAAGATTTGTCAGCCAGAACTTTCTTGGAACATTAAGTGATTTAAGATGGAGTGACAATATTGGAGGACTATATCAAGAACGAACTGAAAGGAGTTTCATTCTCAGGTACTCAGCTTTGACAATTCCCATGGATTTGATGAAAAAGGCCTTAAAATTAGAGTGGTCTGATGACATGGAGAAAGATTTTAAGGAACTAAAAGCGGAGTTCACTGCATGAAAGCTTCAAGCATATCTAGACTTTGACTCCAACGAGCCCTTCATTCTCACCATGGACTGGTCGGCTTTGAATATTGCTAGTATACTGTTTCAGAGTCAGACCCAACAAACAAAAACCTGTGGAGAACACAAAATTTTCTGGTGTATTTGACACAAGTGGCCCGTGAATAGGGTTGTTAATCGTTTTTGTAAACGATCGTTAAACAATCGTTTTTTGTTTCGTTTTTAAAAACGACCCACTCGTTTAGAACTTTTAGAAAATGAATAGCGATCGATTTGAAAACGATCGTTTTTAAAAAAAACTATCGTTTTTGAAAAAGGATTTTATTGACAATTATGTTAACGATCGTTAACGAAGGGTTCTCGTTAATGGTCGTTAACGAAGGGTCGTCGTAAACGATCGTTCACAAAGGGTCGTTGTTAACGATCGTTAACAAAACGACGAACTTTATCAAAACGGTCGTTTTTGGAAAAAAAATTACATGCAACTTTATTGAATGTCGTCTTACATAAAGTTTAACATTTGTGGGGAGTTAAAACTCCTTGATATTTTCTTAAAAACTACTCAATGATAAGTACACAGATGCCCTTTAGGTCGGTTTCCTCTCTTCGTAAACGATCGTTAACAAAGGGGTCGTCGTTAACGATCGTTAACGAAGGGTTGTCGTTAACAATCGGTGACGAAGGGTCATCGTTAACGATCGTTAACAAAATGACGAATTTTGTAAAAAACGATCGTTTTTTAAAATGAGTGTTTTGAAAAACGATCGTTTTAAAAACGACCATTTTTTAAAAACAAACTTTTTAAAAAAACGATTGTTTATAAAAACGATAGTTTCGTTTTCGATTTCTTGTCGTCGTTTTCATAACGAAAAGATCGTTTTTCTGAAAAATGAAAACGTTAACATCCCTACCCATGAACATGCCGTGATAATTTATGTGTTGGCAAGTTGAATGTCGATGATTTGATCACAGGTTTTGGACCGAGTTTATACACAGGGAAACAACGTTTATTTCAAAAAACTTTCTTTGATTTAACAACTTGAGACAACATTTGAAGTTTAAAAGAACGTTGTGATATCTGTCTCACCAAGGAAAGAAGCATCAAATTCAAGATGGGACCTCATGTGCCCAGTACAAACGGTAACATAGAAGAGAAAGTTTTCATAGATCTGGTGACGCTGTCAGAAACACTGAGAAAGAACCGTTATTTGTTGTCGGTGCAAGATGGATTTACAAGATTCACCAGTGCTTATCCAATTTGCAACAAAGAGGCTGGTACAATGGCAAGAGTTTTAATTCGTGAACATTTCAACGTTTTGGTTTACCAAATCAGATGCACTCGGATAATGGCTGAGAGTTTTTAAACCAGTTATGGAAAGAGTTATTCCAGGAGTTAAACATATTTGTCAACCATTAACAATGATACATGTAAAGTCATCTTTACTTAGAAACCCCTCTCGGAGACACTAAATTCCAAACCAAATAATTTTAGGCTTCGGTCCTTTGTTCTCCCATCGGAGTGTAAATATCTTAAAACATTGTGAATCCATCCATTTTCAAAAGTTAAACAAAGAATATTTTCACAAAAAGAATTAGTGACTTTTGTTAATAATTAATTGTCATTCTTTTCAGAAGTTTAAAAAAAACGTCTTAGGACTGTCAGACGACTTAACCCTAAACATCCAAAAATAGATCGTAAGAATCTTTTCATTATAAACAAATTCATTGTAATAATTTACATGTTGTTATTTATATCATTTTTTCAGGATATAAAGAGTTTTCTTTGTTATCGGTTTTGATTTGAGGGTAATCCAGTCGTTTATCTGTTCATTATTGAGAATCTTGCTGGTAAGAAAACAGTATTTCATACCAATCTGGGTGTAAAAACTGCCTTTTTGGCTTACAACACAACGATGCATAGCAGTACAGGCCAGACTTCATTCTTTGCCAGGTTTGGGCAGGAAGAAACACTGCCTGTAAATTGGATATATTCCATACCAAAAGCAGACAGTGAGATGGAAATATCTGACTGGACAGAAGTAATACAAGAAAGGTTCCAACTGGTTATGCTGGTATGCGAGAAAAACGACAAGCCACAGTACGTCCAAATACTCAATACTACAAGCCAATCTTGTCAAAGTTTGAAGTTGGGGAGTGGGTCTGGGTTTTTGATCTAAGGATTATCCCTAGAAGCTGTGATAAGTTGAGATCATAGTGGGCTGGACCATACAAGATTATTAGAAAAATCGCTCCTTCATTAGCTGAAGTAAAAGAAGTGTATGAGAAAGGAAAACCTTGGCTGGTCAGCATAGACACGATAAAAGAATTCAGAGGAGATAGTAGTGTGCATGGGTTTCCAAGTAATATACGCCACATCCTGCAATCCTAGAAACCGATGAGATGGGAAAAGTTCCTAATTTGATTCGAACCAAAGAGATGCACACATTGATCCAGCAGCTGTAGTTAGCTCAAGAACTAGAAATCATCATACAGTTATAGGTAGATGAGATCAAGAGGTTAATACTCAATCCTAACTCTAGAATCATTCCAGAACCAGACATCAAAATGGACACATAAACAGCTCCAGTAGCACAGAAACGACAGGATATCAACAAAGAATGTGGCAAAATGGCAACACAGGGAAGGGATTAAAAGAAGTCTTTGACGATGACCAGGATGAACTGGACCAAGCCAAAGTTGTAGATACTGAGCTCATTGTATTGGAAAAGATCAGGAACCTGTTCCTGTATATTATCTCTATAAGTATCAGTACAAAGGAGGAACAAAGATGGCCAAAGGCTATGCGGAAAAGTGAAAGGGAGTTCATATATTCAATATTTGCAGAAGACAGCAAAAGTGGAGTTGCATAGAATGTAGAAAACCCTATTTTTCATTACTCTCTCCCCCTCCCCCCCTCTCCTCATTTGTAATAAATACAGTTGAACACTCCTAGATAAATTAGGTTGTACATTGTCTTTATATCTATCTGGAAGCAGTTTTATGAGTACGGCATTTACTACAAATGTCATGTTTTGATTATCATTATATGTTATGAATATTATCATGTTTAAGATTATGATTATGTTATTTTTATAATTATAACTATGACTATGTTATTATTATGATTATGCTTATGTTTATGTCATGTTTATGACCATATTTATGACATGTTTATGATTATATTTATTTATGTTCATGATTATGTTTACGGTTATATTTATGTTTTATTTACAATTATTTTTATGTTATATTTATGATTATATTTATGTCATGTTTAAAAATATAAAAAATCATTTAATTTTCCAATTTTGATTTTTAGAACAGAAGATTTCCCTGATGATTTTATCGGAATTTTTGAGAAGGTAAAACTAACTTTTAATATTTTTGAAAATATCTATGGCTATATTGAATATTTGAAAGGTAAATATCAAATAATTCAATATTCAAAATATTTGTATGCATTAGATAATTAAAATATTCAAAATCATTGTAATATTTAAAAATTCAAGAAGTTGTAATTCTAACGAAATATTGGTGTTTATAAATATTTGGAATATTTTTAAAGATGAATACAAAATTGATTAGTTTAAAAAAGGATGCATAAAAATATTGTATTATTAAATATATAAGATAAAAATGTTTTATTGTTTATTCAAAGCATTGATATCTTAAACTATAGAAATCTTAATTGTTATATTTTAAAAGAAGAATATTAAAAATAAAAAAATTGAATACAAATATTGTAATATCTGAAAAGGTTAATATTTTTACGATGAAATAGAAAAAGAATTAAATAAATAATAAAACATTTTTTTCATCTTTTTAGAGAATAATTTTTCTTTTTGATTTGGAAGGTGGATAACTAATTCCATTCTCACATTTTGATCAACTTTAGAAAATCGAATATTTTTTAACGTTATTTTACTTAGCACAAAATGTACACCCTCCCCCCCTCATCAGCCTCCAAACATGCTAATGCCAATAAATATCCTTAATTAGGAAAATTAAAAAGAGTTTTCTATCATACAGTGAATCCCAGATATATGTAGGGTTGTTAATCGTTTTTGTAAACGATCGTTAAACGATCGTTTTTTGTTTCGTTTTCATAAATAATCGTTTCGTTTTCGGAAAAAAACCATCGTTTTTAAAAACGACCCACACGTTTAAAACTTTTAGAAAACGAATAGCGATCATTTAAGAAAACGATCGTTTTTATCAAAACGATTTTGAGACCGTTTTTTATACGATTGTTTTTAAAAAAACGATCATTTTTGATAAAACGATCGTTTTTGAAAAAAAAAATTGGCTATTATGTTAACGATCTTTAACGAAGGGTCGTCGTTAACGATCGTTAACGAAAGGTCGTCGTTAACGATCGGTAACGAAGGGTTGTCATTAACGATCGTTAACGAAACGACGAACTTTATCAAAACGGTAGTTTTTGAGGAAAAAAATACATGCAACTTTATTGAATGTCGTCTTACATGAAGTTTAACAGTTGTAGGGGAGTTAAAACTCCCTTGATATTTTCTTAAAAACTACTCAATGATAAGTACAGATGCCCTTCAGGTCGGTTTCCTCACTTCGTTAACGATCGTTAACGAAGGTGTCGTCGCTAACGATGGTTAACGAAGGGTTGTCGTTAACGATCGTTAACGAAAGTTGTCGTTAACGATCGTTAACGAAGGGTCGTTGTCAACGATCGTTAACGAAACGACGAATTTTATAAAAACGAGCGGTTTGAAAAACGATCTTTTTAAAAACGACCATTTTTAAAAAACGAACTTTTTAAAAAAAACGATCATTTTTAAAAACTATCGTTTCGTTTTCGATTTTTCGTCGTCGTTTTCATAACGAAACGATCGTTTTTCTGAAAAATGAAAACGTTAACATCCCTAGATATATGAATAAATAGACTGTCATAAGCTTTTTGATAATTCTAAAGAAACTTTTTTAAATTTTTAATTCACGGTGAATTAATAGCTCTGAAATATGAATGCAATTGATATATTAATATTAAACTCATATTTCCGCGGCATTTGATCTTAAATATGTAATACGGCATTATGAAATACTCTTACTATGTATTTATATATCAGGGATTCACTGTATGTTTTATTGTCAGGTGTTTATAAAGCTTGCTATGTATTTATATATCTGGGATTCACTGTATGTTTTATTGTCAGGTGTTCATAAAGCTTGCTATGTATTTATATATCTGGGATTCACTGTATGTTTTATTGTCAGGTGTTCATAAAGCTTGCTATGTATTTATATATCTGGGATTCACTGTATGTTTTATTGTCAGGTGTTCATAAAGCTTGGGTTGAAAGTGATCTGGAAAACCAACAGGAAAGTGGAAAGCAAGAATATTTTGACAGGAAACTGGTTTTCTCAACAGGTACATTTATTTTATCTTACCAAGTGACAATTTCCGAAGTAACAATTTCCAAAGTGGCAATTTCCCAAGGGGCAATTTACCAAGGGGCAATTTCCCAAGGGTCAATTTCCCAAGGGGCAATTTCCCAAGGGTCAATTTCCCAAGGGGAAATTTCCCAAGTGACAATTCCTAAAAGGCAGCTTCTCAAATGTGTAGTTTTCCATGTGGCAACTTGGGATGGATCGTTTTCACTTTAAAAAAAAAATGATAATTTCGTTTTAAAATCAACGAAGATAAACAAAAACAATCGTTTTTAAAAACAAACGTTTTAAAAAGATATATTTTTTTAATTTTTAAAACAAATGATCATTTTTGAAAACGACCCTTCGTTAATGAACGTTAATGACGATTACAATCGTTAATGACCTTTAAAAGAAAAAATACATTTTTTGATTGGAAAGTTTGAGGTTAATAAACATTCATGTTATTTGTCTCAATAAAACAAAACCATTAGAGACAACATTCATAATATTATCTTCCTGAAAAAATGAAATTAATTGTCATTAAACTCTGATTCACTAGCAATTTTTTTTTAGAAAAATGTTTGTTTTCAAAAACTTTCGTTTTTTTGGTTTTTGAAAGTTCAAAACTATTGGTTTGTTTTTAATAACGATAGGTTTTTTCTAAAAACGAAATGATCGTTTTAGAAAAAATTAAAACGATCGTTTCAGAAGAAAAAAACGCAACGAAAAATAAAAGTTTTTTTTCGATCGTTTTTTAAACCGATAAACAACCTTAGTGGCAACTTCCGAGAAGGTTAGGTCAGGCCTTCTGAGGGGCTGCAGGCTGCAGGCTGCAATGAGGACAGAGCGCTACAGTTAGGATGGGCTAGGGGCCGAACGCTGCGGCTAGGTCAGACTTGGGAAGTGACCACATGGGAAATTGCACAGTTGAGACAATACCCTTGGGAAGTTGCCGCTTGGGAAAAAGCCTTTGGGAAAATATGTAACATCTTTTTAGTGTTTACTAAAAAATTGTATTTCAAGTAAATGTGAAGAAACACAAAAAATGTCTCTTAGAAACAAAGACATATTTTTAAATTTAGTTTTAAGGTAATGAAATTGATGTAGATAAAAGGAAACTTTTTTATTAAACTTTGGACACGAAAGTCCTTAATATTCCTTTTTATAAGAAATTATAAGAAGTATGTTAAGAAAATTTAAAATAAAATGTCTCAAATTATTCATGACGATGATGTACGAATCGTAGTAAAGCTACTTCTTGTATTCAACTCTAATATCCTTATCCATTTGCAAAATTAATCGTGTGTTTTTGTGACCTCGTAGCTCCTCAGGTTTTGTTTGAGAAACGAATATTCATCTGGTTACATATTAGAAATTCAAAACATTTTTGTCTTATCAAAGAAAACATTTTGTACTTAGTTTGAAGTGAAATTGATGCAAGTTATCACTGTAGAGATGTGCATTGGTTTTTTTTTCAACGAACTACATTTTTAAGAACGAACTGAATTTTTCATGAACCATGTCGTTCAGAAAAAGAAAAAAACTTGGATCGTTAAACGAAACAAACAAACTATTTGAAAGATTTTTAAAACACTATATTTTTTTACCAAACGAACAATTTTTTCGAACACACTTAAAAAAGAAATATTTTTTTTTAATTGAACGAACGATTTTACCGAACAATCGTTCAGCGAGAAAACGAACAAAATAGATGGAAAATGAACAATCATTTAGAGAACGCTCCCATCTCAAGTTATTAATTTCTTTATTTCTTGATTGTTTAGGATATTCTAGCGCATGAAAATATCGGGCTGTTTATATCGCAGTGTGGTATGATGAGTATGCAGGTGAACCAAATTTTAAAAGTTGGTTCAAGGATCAACATAAATTCTCAACTGGAAACCTTGGTCCTTGACATTGCGTTTTTGACAACAAGATTCTCATGCAAAAATTAAGTGTGCACAATTTTTATTTATACTTTTTGCACAAGTCAAATGGAATATCTCGGTGGTTCGCAATGCTGCATAAAAAAAGATATTTTAGAAAAATCAATTCAACATTTTTGGAATTCATTTTCAGATAGATTTTCATAACAAGGTAGCTCTGCCTTTCATAGACTTTCATAACAAGGTAGCTCTGCCTTTCATAGACTTTCATAACAAGGTAGCCTGGGGGAAACTTTATAGCAATTTAATTAATCAATGAAAAACAGCTGACTTGATTTTTTTGTTGCGTTTTTGGTTCTGACCTAAGGACATGTTTAAAAAAATAACATTTTATATGTTTTAGGAGGCAATTTATCACCATGTTCCTATTCTTTGCCTTCCAATAACATTTGAACAAATCACAAATAGGAAAATAGATTTTATTAAACAAATATCATATTAAAAAAATCAATTCATATAGATTAAGATTTAATGAATATCGAGTGATAGTTAAACCATGTGGACGTAATAGAACGTTTCTCTATAAATGTAAAAGATCATGCTAAAAATAAGTGGAATTTAAGACACTTTTTAATACACTATTTATAAATATTATAACTGTAAGAAACCCCTACAAATGAGCAATCACACACTGGAGTCCCTTATTGAATAAAATTCTACTGCTTGTTACAGTAAAATGATCATACAGAAAAAATTGGGAATAAGTCTACAATTACAGAGGTAAATCTTTAGCCATTTATAGGACAAGACCGTGGGGGCATGTTAAATTAGGGGTCCTGGTAAAAATTGAGTAAGCCTTAACTTTCGAACCCATTTTCGCATGTTAAAAGAAGATTTTACAGATTTGCTATTTGGACATTATTATCATGAAAACAGAAAAATGAATTAAATTCTACTCTTCCTTCTTTTCACTGGTATCCGTTCCCACTGAACTGAACTAAAAAATGAAGAAAAAAAATTTCTGCATTTTTATATTTAAATGACCGTTTTGAAAACGATCCTGTTTTTTCGTTCTTTTCTACGATTGGTTTGTTTTACAGGAAAGGGTAATGTTCTGAATACACGTCTCTGTATTTTAATTTAACTGCTGTATGCCTAGAGACTGCAATATTAATTGTAATGTAAAAAAATTATTTATACTTTCCTTTTCTTTTCATTTTTTAAGAATGGGGCGGGGTAATTCCTGTAACCTCTTTTTTTTTGCAGGTTTTTAGATATTTTCCCTTAGTAAGTTTTTGTTATATTTCATGAATAAAAAATACAAATTACTTACTTACTTACTTACTTATTAGATGTACTGAATACACCTCTGTATTTTAGTTTAACTGCTTCAAGCCTAGAGACTGCAATATTAGATGTAGTGAATATACCTCTGTATTTTAGTTTAACTGCCTCAAGCCTAGAGACTGCAATATTAGATGTACTGATAACACCTCTGTATTTTAGTTTAACTGCCTCAAGCCTAGAGACTGCAATATTAGATGTACTGAATACACCTCTGTATTTTAGTTTAACTGCCTTAAGCCTAGAGACTGCAATATTAGATGTACTGAATACACCTCTGTATTTTAGTTTAACTGCCTCAAGCCTAGAGACTGCAATATTAGATGTACTGAATACACCTCTGTATTTTAGTTTAACTGCCTCAAGCCTAGAGACTGCAATATTAGATGTACTGAATACACCTCTGTATTTTAGTTTAACTGCCTCAAGCCTAGAGACTGCAATATTAGATGTACTGAATACACCTCTGTATTTTAGNTTTTTTTGCAAACATTTTTACTATAAAACTGGATTTTGCGATAAAAAATTCAATTTTCGCAAATTTGCAAATTTGTTTGCAGATTCTAAAAGTAGAGCACAAGAGCTTTCTAATGATGTATCATTTGTCATATTTGGACATAAAACATGGGATTTAGAGGGGGGGGGTCAAATTGCCCCCCCCCCCAGCGTATTCTGGTTTTCAAGTACCCCAGCAGGAATAGGGTTAAAAGTAAAGCCGCTGAGCCGCTTTAAATTCAACCCAGTCTTGAAAATTGAACCATCATAAAAGGTTTTACCTCAATTCAAACTATTTTAGATCCGTTTAAGTATCTACTAATGTTATTCATCTGCAAGTCTTCCAGTAAATCAATTCTGTTCATGTATTTTAATAAATATCAAATTTAGACATTGTCTTTTTTTAGAAATGTAAAAAGTATGTTTAAAATTTTAGCTACTGTGTTATTTTATTATAATGTTTATATTCTGTTATAAAATCTCATGATTAATAAATTAAATATTGTATTCTCATGATTTTTATGAAACAAGAATTTCCACAATATATATATAAAAAAATGTATACAAAATATAACAGGGTTACCCTCAAAGATAAAACTTTAGAAGCAACTGTACATAAATCATTAAGTTTTTTCTCTTTCGGAAACTAATGGAGACAAATCATCCCTTGGTGATGATGAGGATTCTGAGGATGCATATTCATGTATAATGATGGGGATAGGGTTTCCACGAAAATTCTCTTTTCGCGATCAACTCCTGAATTTCTTATGTTTCAGCTTACACTCCCTTTCATTTTACCTTAACAGTGCCTTTAAAATGATTGAAAGATAAATGAATTTCTTGGTGAAAAGATAGAAAAGAAAAGGGTTTTACTTTTGCACCAAATTGTTGCAGTTTCTACCTTTCATTATTTAGGTGAACACAAAAAAAAGTAAAGATTTGGTGCTTTACACCAGCTCAATGTCCATTATAAAGACTGCGTGTTTTGATGACTATTTTTTTATTCCCCTAAATGATCCAATTTGTTTGATCAATCTAAAACTTTAATCAAATACACTTTTGTTCACAATAAATTTTAGTTCATGTGCAAAATCTTTAAAATAGTTTGTTAAATATTTGGTGAATCATTTTATTTTACAGAATTGTCTGATTTTCAATGTTTTAAAGAGACTCTTGATATAATTTAATTGACCCTCTATTAAAGAGAGGCATGCTCAATGTTCAATAGTACCCTTTTATTAAACGTTTTGTTGTAAGTGCCTACTCCATAAGAAGTCCTCGAAACAGGTACAACCCGTTCGCTATCACAGTCAACCAGGACACGGTCCACCCTGTTACAATCCCATGAACTACCAAACCCGCTATCACTGGGCGCGATCTCGGTAGCAATCAATATTTAATCTATCTAGGTATGCTCAGGTTAACAAATATGGGGATTGCTACGATATTTGCTACACTTCATCAAATCAATAGTATGAACAAAAATGTTCACCTTTCTGTTTCTTTAAAATTCATTAAAAAAATCTTATGATGGATATTGGATATAAACAGATTAGGGCTTCTGAATTTTGTCTTTAAAAAATGCATAACCAAGGGCTTATAAAGTCTTATTAATCATTAAAATATTTGTATATCATTTCTTAGTAACATTTTACCCATTTGTTTTTTAAGTACCTATACAAATATTGAAGAACATTTTTTTAATTCTATATCAACCAACTTGTTTGCATTTAAAAAAATATATTGGATTTGAAATCATAAAAATGTATTACGTTAAATCTTTATTTGATCTTTAAATGTCAAACAATTCTCAACCAATATTCTCAGTTCTTAGCACAGGACTTTTTGTTTTCGGAGAGTTGAACTCTGTAAAAATATCTGTTATTCATGGTGTATACTTTTATTATTTTATTACCATTCTAATGAGATAAAAAAACATACTTCTTGAAAATATATTGGGAAAAACATTCATTCTTTGGTGGAAAAAATCAGAATTAAAATTGCAAAAATCAATATTAGAACCACACAAACCTCTTGTTTCAAAAACATCCGAAGCCGACATCTGGTTAAGCAGTTATGACCACCTGACGGATGTAGGAAGACATAGGGGCGGCTGTCAACAACTCTCGCAGCGAAAGGGTGCGTGCTTTCTACTCAACTAGAAAGAAGCTTCAAGTGGATTGATCAAAGTGAATGATGATGAAGAGAGGAATGGTGGACAAGCAAGGAGAGTCTATGGTTTCCAGCAATAGGTAGGGTAGTTAATCATTTTTGAAAACGATCGTTAAACGATTGTTTTTTGTTTCGTTTTTCAATCGTTTTTAAAAACGATTGTTTCGTTTTTGAAAAAAACGATCGTTTTAAAAACGACCCACTCATTTTGAATAACGATCGTTTTAGAAAACGGTCGTTTTTTAAATGATTTGTGACCGTCATTTATTCGATTATTTTTTTTAAAACGATCGCTTTTTCAAAAACTATCGTTTTTGAAAAAAAATATTGAAAATTATGTTAACAAAGGGTTGTCGTTAATGATAGCTTTTTCAAAAAGTTCGTATTTTAAAAAAGGTCGTTTAAAAAACTATCGTTTTTTAAAACTATCTTTTTTATAAAACTCGTTGTTTTGTTAACGATCATTTACCTGGACCCTTCCTAAACGATTTTTAAAATCAAACCTTCGTTTACGATTGTTAACGACGACCCTTTGTTAATTATTGTTAATCTGTTGATTCATTAATGATTGTTAACTAAGAGAGGATACCAACCTGAAGGGCACCTGTACTTATCATTAACTAGTTTTTAAAGAAAATATTAAGAAGTTTTAGCTCCTCCACAACTGTTTAACTTAATGTAAGACAACATTCAATAAAGTTGCATGTAATTTTTTTTAAAACAGTCGTTTTTTCTAAAAACGACTGTTTTATAAAGTTTGTCGTTTCATTAACGATATTTATCGTCAACCCTTTGTTAACGAATATTAATGACAACCTTTAAATAATGTTTTCAAAAGCAATCATTTTCTAAAAAACAATCGTATAAAAAACGGTCGCAAATCATTTTTATAAAAACGATCGTTTTAAAAAACGATAGTTATTCATTTTCTAAAATTTCAAATTGAGAGGGTCGTTTTTTTCCGAAAACGAAACGATCGTTTTTGAAAACGATTGAAAAACGAAGCAAAAATCGATCCTTTAACATTCGTTTTCAAAAACGATTAACAACCCTACCTGAATGCCTTAAAAGCATAATAAGTTAAAGGGATGTATCGACCTGGCTACCCAGGCTTAGACTTAGGGCTTTTTTTAGATAATTTGTTAACTTTGCGCAGCTGTCTTAAAAGTATGAATAAATCTTATATCTTTTTTGAGTAATCCTACCACAGATCATAGTTTTGAGAAATCCTACCACAGATCATAGTTTTGAGAAATCCTACCACAGATCATAGTTTTTATCTGTTATTGTATTAAGCAGTTTGAATCTCTACTGGATAATAACACATTCAGTTAATAAATCTTTTAAAACTTTTTATTTAAATGAAAATAAAAATTACAAAATTTAATTTTTTTTTTTTTTTTCTCCAAAACTCTGAAGATCTCAAAAGTGAAAGCTAAAAATAATGGATTTTTTTTAACATATAATTGATTTGACCCTAAGATCAGTTTTAAGTCAAGACAAGACTTTTTTTGATTGATCAATCTAAAAAATCCATCCCTAAGGTGGAACAAATTAATCCTATTCCAAGAATGATAAAAGCTACTGCAACATGTTCAACTCTCATTTTCTCCTTCATCATGAACATAAAAATATTGAAAATTGCTTTTAAAGAAAATATTTGTAGGCAAATATTTGAAGGGGGTTTTTATAAAGAAATGCATTCTTACCCCTTGTGATTGTGAATTATTATCTTCATCTGTAACTTCTCTTAAATAGTTTTTAATCTTTACACTAAATCCAGCCTTAACAAGATTTAATTTTGTTTATTTACAGAACAAGTCTTAAAATGTATGATTAGCTTTCTAGTCTAACACCGATTAAATGAACCCGATATGTTGCTTTCATTTCAAGTGTAAATGTTGCACTACCAAAGCGTCTCTCTGGATCTTTGTTAACTATGAAAAAAGCTATAATATTATAGCTCACTAGGCGTTTATGTCGCTTCCCGCTCATCTTCTATTTAAATTGAGAACATGTTCTTTTTGTTTCCATTTTAAAACAAAGAAGAAAAAATTTCGGATTTTAAAAAAAATTCGCGGATTTTCAAGGATATAATTTTTTTTACAAAGTTAAAAACCTTTAAAACACATTTCTTTAAAATTTTTATCATTTATAAACCTTCCCTGTGGCCATGTGATGTCCCACAAAAAATTGAGGCGCAATCAGTTCAGCCGTTTTGACGTTTATTGGATACAAACAAACAAACACCCAAACAGTTAATTACAACTTGATATATATGTAGATTAATACATTCATTTGTTCTAATAATATCATCAATGTTGCTGAAGCTTAATCATCTGATTCTTGTTCATTTACCTGATTACAAATAAGAATATGATTATCTAAGAAGTTTTGCCATTTTGAGTTTTTTTGCAAAATCCACCCTGCATAATACACTCTTATTGCCTCCTAAAATTATTTAGTTAATTTTCAATACTAAACTATACTTCAATTTAAATATCTAAATATCTAGTTTAATTTTGTTTCAGGATGGAAAACTTAGTGATTTCTTTTTTGCTTTTACCAAAAATAAAAATAAAAATGATGTTTAAATGACTTTTCTTCTTTTTGCTTTCTTGGGGATATTTTGCTGTGTAACATTGAGCATTTCTATTATGATTTTAACACAAATTACTAAATTTCAGTTAGAACAATGAAAATATATGTTTTTATATTTTTATTTGTTTTGATGGGTTAGAAATCAAAACATATTTTTTGAGATAATTTTATCACTATAAAAACTGGGGGTCTGAATCTGTGTATAGCATGGAGGGGGCATCCCAGGCCCCCCACCCCATAGAAAAAGACCTTTATAGAGATAAAGATAAGGGTTGAAATGCATGTTTATAATTTTTCAAGGCAAGCTCATTGAAAAAAGTAGACCACTAACTTCAATAGTTTTAAAAAAGTTTTAAAAAATTTTTTTTCGGTTTTTTAACAAACAATAAGATGGGCACATGATTTTACATATGTTTCAAGGGCTGTTTAAAAATGAAGTTTTTAGATAGTTTTTATATCAAAAAAGTTATAGGTTATTTTAGATTTTTTACATGGACTGGCCTTTTTACCATCCTGTACCCTACCTTTTAAAGGTGATCATGTCAAAAATGAGAGAGCTAGGAAAGAAAACTGGTGAGGGATGTATCAAACCCCCCAGCCTGTTTGTGGTAATAAAAAAAATCAGCTCTAGCTAAAGCTGCGTTTTAGATTGTTATACATACCTTACTTACATAGAAAACCGGAGATTTCATCTTTGATAAAGTTGGATCTTTCTTAACACTGTTCAGGAAATAATCCTGAAAAAAATAAAGATTAAAACTAAAACTCACAATCAAATTCTAAAATAATATTTTTTTTGGAATTGGAAGATATTTTGAACTCTTTGATTTTTATTTTAAATAAAATATTTAAACAAAATTTCATTGAAATTTGTTATTTTTTTCTTCAGAACTGCATACCTCTGTACCATAAGTAACAACAACTCCAGACTGTGTCATTTCTATCCTTTCTGACTAATAATTGAGCAAAACATTTGCTTAAATTATATTTAAGTCTATGATTATTTAAAATTCAAATATTTCTAAAATCTTGCAAAATTTTACCCAATCTGTCCAAGGTATAGTGTTATCAAGAACTGCAACTTGCCAGGGATTACTTGAGGAATTAAGAATACTGTATACAAGATCGGTTGGACCCATTTGAGCCATCTAGTAAATATAGAGATAAAACTGATTTATGAAATTTTGCATGCACATGATTTTGTGATAATTGCAAAATTTTTTCTATATAAATTTAAAGAAACTCAAGGCGCTTTGCGTCCTTCTTTCTGGGCTTTTAGGGCGCTTCACGCCCATCTTCTATTTAAATTGTGAACATGTTCTTTTTGTTTAAATTTCAAAACAAAGAAGAAAAGAATTTGGCGGATTTAAAAAAAAATTCGCGAATTTTCAAGAATTTAANGATGTCCCACAAAAAATTTGGGCCCGATCGGTTCAGCCGTTTTGACGTTTATTGGATACAAACAGACAGACAGACAAACAGACAAACAGACAAGCCAAATTTATATATAGATTATGTAAAAATTGTTAAAAGAAAACATTATTCAATTAAAAGCAATTAAGACTCAAAATCTACTCTTGCACTAAAACCCTGAAATTTCATTCACAGACAGAACATCATGTTTAGAATTTTAAACATAATATCAGACATATCTCAAAAATATTCATATCACTTGATTTCAAAATGTGTACAGCATGTTCAATAACATTATGAGCAAACTATTAACACATTTCCTCTGAAAGCTCAGTGCCCCTTATTTAATGAATTGCATAACTTGAATGAATTCATTAACAGAATTATAGGAAGGTCTTACATTTTTTATCCTTAGACTGTTAGTACGTATTTCTAAAGAACATATTATAGCAATGAAAAATCATTTCCCTAAGTTGGGTTACATTAGGGTTTCTTTTAATATTGTTGTTGGGTAGTTACCAGATTGTTTTCAACAATTTGTTGAGCAGTATCAATTGGAGTTTCAAAGGCTGGAGTAAGAACCATCGCTCTGAAATGATTAAGGTCACAAACTTTGAAGATCTTGAAAACAAGTGATAATCTTAGATTTGAAAATCTTTGGCAGTATGCTTCTGCATCATCGATAATCTCTAAACCCAAGTGAGTTTATTTCCCATTAACTTAGTTTCAGAAATGCTTAATAAAAATGAAATGATACATGATGTATTTAAAGCTGCGTGAGTGAGCTTTGTGCAAAATTTTGAAGGTTTAGATTTCAAAACAAATGATTTAAGCTGTTAAATAAAAAGGTAAAGTTAAAAAGGGTTAAATATATAATTAGTGTAATGTCAAGAACCTAACTAAACCAGAATAAATTGAAAGTTGAAAATAAAATTCTACCTTAAATTTCCAGAAAAGGCGTATGTCAGAACAGCAGAGCAAAGCCCCCAAACCAACATAAGGATACTCCCAGAATAAACTGAAAAACGCTTAGATTAAATCTTTTAAACTAGTGTTCGCTGAATTGTATACTCTCTGCAGTCAGACACAATCAATCAGAAATTTTTCATTATAAAACTGTTATTGTCTTAAAAATTTAAAATTACTTAGATCAAGCAGAAAAACTTTGTGTTTTTATTACTTTTCAATCATATATATTTTCAACACCAAAAAATTTAAGTTTTTATAGAATTATCCTTAGAATGTTTAATCTATATTTTTAAGCAAAAATATTATATTTGTAAATGTGTGAGTGTTGTCCTGGGCAACTTTCTGATAATGGTGAATCAAATAAAAAATTGAAGATTTTAATCAAAATCATATTAAAGTAGTTTCGGGTTATGTGTATGACTGCTTTTACTGTTCACTATGGGCCTATTGGTGGGTGTAGTGTTGGATAAGGATTTTATTAGTTATTCAAGTTCATTATTTTTGGCTTGTAAGAGGTCACTCAACAAATTTTAGAATTTCTTTTCTCCATTTTTATCTTTTATTCTTTTAAATTATATGTAAAACATATATTGTTTTTTATTAAGCATATATCTTCGTTTGCTTAAAATAATGAAAGGCTAAATTTAAATCAGAATTGGAAAAATTTTCTTTACCTCGCGTTGTTGATACCAGAAACCAATCAGGCATTGGCTCAGCATTCATTAGACTCAAGGGTATAAGTGCAGCACTTATGTTGTCTGGCTATAAAAAATTGTTAAAGTCTCTTTTAAAATCCGTAAATGAAAAAAGCTTTGTTGTAAGAAAGCAAATTACAATTAATTTAAAATGGTTCTTATAGTTTAAATATTAATGTTAAGAATAATTGCACTGTTCTTAAGAAACAGCACTGTACGAGGCAAGAAGAGTCTACCAATGATTAGTCTGGAAATCAGGATAAGTGTACCAAAATCAATGAGTGTCTTCATTAATAGTTAGAAATAATAATAATATTGGTAAAAGGGCAACAAGTTAAGCTTAAATAAATAAAAGTGAAGGAGTGATAAATGCATTTAGTATTTTTCTTTTACTTTCTTTTATTTCTATCTTTCTTTTATCTATTTTCTGCCAGATGAGGGGGGATGTGTAAGCAGAAAGAGATGAGAAAAATGAACCTAAGGATGGATAAAGGAAGGCTCAAAAACGAGGGGAGAATGAAAAAGGGGATTGAATAAGGGGGGGGGGGTGTATTTGAAATAAAAAAGTAATTGAGTCTTGTTTAAGGGACAAACAGCTAAGTGTCATATGATAATATTTCTCAAAGATGAAAAAAATTATTCAAACTGCGTAAATTTTCCGTATTTTGAATAATTCACTGTTGAACGTACATGTATCTATTTCAATATTATGATTCAAAGCCTTATGTCCAGAAACCCCCGCCCCCATCTTGTAATCAACTTTTTCCAACATTGATTTTCCATAAAAAAAACTCCCTTCGAACATTGATTTTCAAAAGTAAATATTTTTGATCATTACAGGAATCTCTTTTCTGGGTGGATCATGTTATTAGAAACAACGGAGCTAACCATCTTAAATCCAGGTATAGCTAAACTTTCAATCAATCAATCAATAAATAAATTAATTTTCACGAAGCCTTACCATGAGTATCAATAAATTACAAAATTAATTTTGAAATTAAAATTACAACATTCATTGATTAATCATTGACCCTGCACTTACTACAGAAACAATTAAAACATTTTTTTTATAGATAATGGAAAAACGTCTTTGCCACAATCTCAAATATTTCTTTGTAACCTGATGGTTTTAACCTTTGATAATTCAAACTTCAGTTATTTAATCTAACATGATTCATAATTTGAAATATTTAAATTCTACAACGGTGAGTTGTAAAGATATAGGGATTAGAAAAGCAGAGTTTGTAGCAGAAACTCAATTTTTTTTTTAAACTCTTTAATCTTGATCAAACTTAGGTTTAAGGTTAACCATTGTCAATCTCAATTACCACTTAATAATTGAAATGTGTCTTGATTGACGTCTACAGTCCATTTAAAAGTTTTTATTTTTTTTAGAAATCGTTATCTGAGTATGGTTGAGTTCTATCATTTAGATATTATTGGTGTTATCTTGATCGCTAGTACTATCAGGAAAATATTTCATTATTTTATACTTTTCATTATTTTTTACTTTTTATTATTTTTTACTTTTCATTATTTTTTACTTTTCATTATTTTTCACTTTTCATTATTTTTTACTTTTCATTATTTTTTACTTTTCATTATTTTTTACTTTTCATTATTTTTACTTCTTATTATTTTTTTACTTTTCATTATTCTTTACTTTTCATTATTTTTCACTTTTCTTAATTTATCACTTTTCATTATTTTTCACTTTTCATTATTTTTTACTTTTCATTATTTTTACTTTTCATTTTTTTACGTTTCATTATTTTTTACTTTTCATTATTTCTCACTTTTCATTATTTTTACTTTTCATTATTTTTTACTTTTCTTTATTTTTTACTTTTCATTTTTTTCACATTTCTTTTTTATTACTTTTTTTAACTTTTTACTTTTCATTATTTTTTATCAACATTTTTTACTTTTATTCTTTAATATGTATAAAAATGTGTATAAAAAAGTAAAAATTTCATTTTATATTCTTGTATATTATGGAACACACCTTCAAGACCTATTATAAAAGAATGAAATTGAGCCTTTGAAACAAACTCAGATTTTAAAACTGCTATAATTTTGCATCCTAATGGTATAAACCTCTTATTTTTATTTGATCAAACAAAATTCATAGTTTGAAATATATAAGGTCTACTACAATGTGTTGCAAAGAGATAGGGATTAGAAACTCAGAGTTTGTAGCTAAGACTCAATTTTTGTGAAATCCTTTTATGTAACCAAACAAGTTTGCTTTTCTCACTCATAAAGACGTACCTTGCACACACTTGACCATTTTCATAGATTGGGCAACCTACTGGAATACTATAAAAATTGTTTCGCCTTCATCGATGCATAATTTTGATTTAACAGACAGCTACGAACAAGACCAAAGTCATTGTTCATTTTTCATGTTAAATGTAACACCCTGTATATTGTAAAAAACCAGATTATAATTCTCCCAATGAAAAAAATGAAAATCTTTAGTTTTTTATTTTCCTGCGTTTTTCTTCACTTGCTCATCAAAGGTAATATAATTATAAATGTTATATGAAATATCATAGTTTAAATATCATTATATGAACAAAATCAATTATTGATTAAAAGCACGGACAACTTATTTCTATATCTTTATTAAATTTTTTATTATTTTTTTTACAATAGAAGTAGTATATCAGAAAACCAATTTTCAAACTAAAATTGGTTTTGACACATTCAAATTGTTTAGAAATATTCAAATATGGAACTAAGAATTCACAGAATCTCACATTTTCTAATTACTCGATATCTTTGAAACCTGATGTTGTGTAAACCTAGAATATATCAAAATTAGATTTTAAAAATTATCATTGAACTTGAATTCGGGTTGCAAAGTTATAGGGAATTTAGGGATTTAGTTGCAAAAACTCAACTTTTTAATATCCACTTTCGAACTTCAAAATTATTCAATACAATTCTAATATCATGTTTATTTGGACACACTATATTAATCTTTATATTGAGGTAAGCTGTGGAAGTTCATTTTCTTTCCTGGCACTCCAGCAGTCATCGTTAAATTCCTCAAAACATGGGGTATCGCTAAAGAACATTGTAAGACGACCTAAGAAGTTTCTATTATTTTAAAAATAAAGTTATAAGCTAACTTTTATGTGAAATAAGGCTAATTTGAAAAACTTGATCTCTAAAGATGTTTAAGTGTTCCGGGGGATTGCATTTAATCCACAGGACTGCAAGTACAGTGATCCAAAGGTTTCAAGCTCTCAAACAAAAATCAACAAATATTTTGTCCATTACTTCTGAAAACCTTGAAACTATAATCAATGAAATTAAAGTTTAAAAATGTACATGTTAAGGCTACAAACAAGAAAAATTAAGCTAGTGAGGTAATATTAACCCTATTCCTGCTGGGGGGGGGGCAATTTGACCCCCCCTGTAGTTTTTTTTTACTTAACTCAAAAAGTATTGGTCTGAGGCTGTTGAAATTTTCTGACTTTTCCCACATACCCAAACCCCTCCCTTTTGGCCTAATAGCGGGCTTTAATACTAACTGCCTGAGTCCTCAGGCACACTGCCTGAATGAAAAAATTGCAAATTTTTTGCAAACAACCTGTCAAAGGAAATTTGCACATTTTTAGTTTTTCTTGATTAAAAATCAGGTTATTTAAAATGTTGCAAAACTTTTTGCAAATTTTAAATGGCATGGTCAAGGGCTTTTCAAAAATGTATAATATATCATTTATTGGACAAATTTTTCAAAAACATTTTTACTATATAACTGGATTTTGCAATAAAAAAATTCAATTTTTGCAAATTTACAATTTTTTTTGCAGATTCTAAAAGTAGATCACAAGAGCTTTCCAATATTATTACCTGTGTTTGTTTTTCAAAGTAATAATGAAAAATACAACCATGCAGGGCTTTGTTTTTGTTTTTGTTTTTATTATTAACGAGTTCAATAAACTTAAATGAATAATGCATAGACACTTTAAGAACTGTCAATGAGAAGGTTCAACACAGATTGGTACACTAATTGTGTTATTGGTACACTCTTCTTGCCTCGGCACTGAGAGCATCTGTTCATTTCAAGAACCAGTCCAACTGTTAGCCAGCTACAAGTACAGCAAGCTGTACAGTACAATTACAGAGTAAGTATGGCAAACCAGGACTATACGCCAAATATATGATTCCCTTCAAAATTGTATCAGAAAAGGCACAGTGGTAACAATATAAGTGGAAAACTGATTTTTAAATAAGGTATTTTGAAAGAAAAGCTTAACCTGCTTAAATCCAAGATTGCGTAATATATTCACAACACCCAAAAGAACAATGCTGGCTGTTACAGTGCTAAATTATATTGTTAAAACTGCAAACTATAAACTGTATATTTTATAATATGTATAATATATTTACCTTACTATAATACCTATCCAAGTATATCTATCAAAGACCTAGTTTTTCAGCATTTATAAGATTCAAAAAGCATTGAAAATATATTGAGGGTTTCTCTCATATAAAAGTAAAAATTGAATTCTGACCTTAATTATGTTGTTCATTGGAGACTTCTTCCCAGGGAACTAAACATTTTGATGAAATTTTTTTCATTCAAATGAATTAGTACAAAATAGTATTTTTTGCTTTGTCATGCACACAAATATAATACACACTCACCATGCAAACCAAGTTAAATCTAAACTAATTACAAGTGAAAAATTTGAGAATTAAAAGGAATCAATTGTGTTACTTTTATTTTTGCGAAAAAATTAGTCAATCTCTATGTATCTGAAAATTGCCTTCAAATAATTGAGCTTTCTTTAATAAGATGAGTTAAATTTCCTTGTTTGCAAAAATACATCAGGAGTATTGCGAAATCCTTAGCCTTGATTTAAAGTCATTGAACACATAATTTTATACACTGCAATTCCAATATCTTTTCATCGTTATGTATACTAGTAAATAATTGATCTTTCCATTTTATTTTGCTCTAAAGATCTACAATATTAGGTTGCATAGATATGAGAGTAAGCAAAATAGAGAATGTGGCGAGTAGTCACTTCCTTTTTACATCAAATAATTATCGCTTGCTGTCATTTCATTTCTGTATTTTATAAAAGTTGTCATTGACAGACAAAATAATCTCTTGATGCTGTAGGTAGAGATTTTATAACCTTAGTTATCCAGCGAACATCGTCAAGTCCAACTGGATGTGTATAAGATATCAATTCAAGCCTGAAATTTAAATTTCAATTTTAACAAACTGTTAAGTATGAATAGCCCAAAATATACCTTTCTGAAGAATAAGATATGAAACCCGTTCCAAGGTCTGCATGGCCAAAACCAACCTTAAAACAATAAAATGTAATTTCGGAAACAGTAGCATTTGTGATTTTTATTACCAGTGACACTACACCAAAGGGCCAGGTTCCTGTTGAGGTATTTTTTACTCCCCATGAATCATTAGCAAAAATAAACTCTGTCATTAATTCATATCTTTCTAAACAATAGATTTAGTCTTTTTCTTTAAACCATGAAAATATGTTTTTCACCATTACTGTAAAAATAAAAATTTACCAATAAAAGCATGTAGAAAATATCCTTCATATGTAGCAAGGTCTAACTTATTGTCATTATATTTCAACATGGGTTCATAATTGTTGTATGCAATCCTAAATATTAGAGTAGAAGTGAAGATTTGCTATCAAACTGAACATTTTATTGAAGTTTTAAAAACCTTTTCTACTTCTTTTGCTAGTTTTTAAGGTATTAAAAACCTGATATTGTGATTCAGACATTGGTCCATCTTATTCTCTGAATCTAATTTAAAAACTACAGTTTCACGAAAAGGGATCCAAGCCCCTTCATAAATCTGTCCAAACAGGTCTCTAAATCAAAAAATTTTTCAATTGGGCTTTTGTTAATGAACATTCTCACCTGTACTCAAATTTTCTTGAACCCATGGTCAGCTGTACATATCTGTAATCTGACATGGAAACCAAAATTCTAATATTTCTGATGTTTATACTTTTGAGAGCATTTAAACAACAATTACCTTGAAAAAATGAAAAAATGTTTTACAGACCAAGAAAGATATATTTAGAACCCTTAAGCCTTTTTCACATAGAAGTGTAGCAAACTAAGAAAAAATATGAACTTTCTGGAAGAGCTTTCTTTTGAATGTCCCACTTTTTAGAACCTTCTACCTTTACAAATAGTTTTTCTTTATTCAATAAAATATATTAGGCTTACAGGTGTTAACATATATTTATCAAACATTTGATTTTTGCTTCCCATGCTGAAAAGGATTCAAATGATTATAGCTTTGATAAAAAAAGATGAGAGTTGGCTCTAATCCAAGATACTTGACATCAGTTGGCAACATTTCCTCAATAAAATCATTATTTTTACTATAAATAAATATTCAAAATATTATGATCTCACAAATTTACCTTGTTTGCAATAAGAAAGACACATTTAGTGGTTATATCTTTAACCTTCAGATGATCTTTTAGGTTAGAAACATCTTCAACAATGATATGCTGATCCCAGTTTCCTGGGTCACCGATTCTATCCAATCTGCAATTTGTTTTTTTCTTTGATGAAAATCTTGTTTTAAACCCTAATATTTGTGTTTTAAAGAGAGTATAAGCATAATTTATAATAACCCTCCATGAGAAGAGGGCACTAGAGAACAATAGAGAATTTAAATAACTAGGCCCTGATTAATTCAATTAATTTGATTTTTGGTTAACATCTCTGTAAATCTGCTTAAAGATAAGGTTAGTGATTTAAAACAATACATATAAGTGATACAATACATATAGTGATGTACCTTAGGGACGTTCATGTTTGGGTCATTTTTGGTTTATTTTTTCTTTTATGGTTAAAATTTAGCAAAGTGTAAAGAAAGTGAATGTATTTTTAATTGTGTTTTCTAAATATTAGTTCATCTTACGCTATAAGTAAAAAACAACCAAACAACGATTCAATAATGATGAAAACTATGAGCATATCAAAGACATTGCTAAATTTAATAAAATATAAGTTTAACATAATACAGTTTTGAAATCTTTGAAGTTTTATAAAACTTTTTCTAAAATCTATTCAAAACAATTAACAACAATACATACCCTACATAGATTCTCAAGCAATGTTCACTTGGCTCACTTCTTGAAAGATATTGAATTTTGAATTTTCGTTTTCTAATTATGATTGGAATCTTTAGATTTTAAATTTCTAAATTTATATTTTAAAATATTATCTTTTCCTTGTAAACCATGAAATTATTTTTTGAGCATCTTGATTTTGATGAATCTTGAATCTTGCAAATAATTTAGTTTTTCTTTCAACTACATCCAATATTGTCATACCATTTACCGATACTAGGATACTAACAATTAGCACAGAGGCCTTGCAATTCAATAGCATTGTAATCTGTTCATTAAAGAGTTTTAAAATAACTAGATTATATCTCTAATTTGATTAATTTGGATATTAATCTTTTTGTAACCTTTTTTAAAATTATCCAGAAGTTAAATGAAAAAATGGGACTATTACTTTACTTGTTAATTAACAAAAATTAAAAGGGTTTTCAAAAATGTATATTTGACAACTTTTGAATAAAATATTTGAGGATTGAAATATTAGTCTGCAAAGAGATAAAACATTTGAAAGCTAAAGGTGAGTGTTCAATCAGGGTTCCTTCTGCAAGCCTTGCAACTTAAAAATAATCAACTTTTATTTCTCATTTCTGGCGCTACAACATCTGTTCTATATCCATATGCTCTATGGCCATTTGCTCTAGTTCCATTTGCTCTATCAAGTCATTTGTTCTATACGTCATATGCTCTATATTCAATCTGCTCTATACCTCATTTGTTCTATGACTAAACACATCATTTGCTCTATAACCTAAACATACACTATATAATAGCTTTTATTGGAATTCCTGAGCATAACTTGACTATGAAATGTGGGATTTTTTTTTGGAAAATTCGCAAATTGCAGTTTTAATCAGTTCTTCAAAGTCCATCATTTGCTCACGGTGGGCATCCAGTCACACCACAGACCTTCACTGAAGCTGTGGAACTCCTTCCAGAGAAGTACAAGTTGACAAGTGTGGGTGAGCGTTTTCTTGGCTACTCAGATGACACTATGGAGAATGGTGATACAACATTTATGCTTTTATGAGTCCAGTCGGTCATAAACATGTTTATAGAGCAAATGACATATTAAGCCATATATAGATCAATTGACATATAGAGCAAATGTTGTTATCCATGAGCTATAGAGCAAATGGTTAATAGAGCAAATTGAACTAGAGCAAATGGCCATAGAGCAAATGGAATTAGAGCATATGTCGTAGCGCCCTAATTTCCTGCAATAACTTAGTGGGAATTTGTGAGATAATTTTTTTTGTCTTGATATTTAACAGTTTTGATTAGATATTCAGCACAATTTTTACTTCTATTTTTGCAATCAATATATTATATTTAGATATATATCTATAAAAAAAGCTAAAATAAAACCCCTCGTACTTAACAGTTTAAAAAGTTTTTTTAAATTTAATTATTTAAAAATTCTAGGGACAACTTAAATATTTCAAATAACAATAACGCCTGGCTAATATGTACTTAAAATAACAAAAAAAATTGATTTGGTAAATATAAATCTTATTGGAATATGAGAAAGTGTGTTTCCTCTTTTTAAGGCTTGTAAACAATTTTCTAAAAAAACGTTAAAAAAAGGTTTGTGCATGATGCACGATATCTTTCCAAGAAGGGGATTATATCTATCTCTTGATCATATCAAGTATTTTAGAGTGTATTAAAAAAGAGATTTTTTCACCAAAAATAATAAGTTTATGATATTTTCTTTATTTTCTTCTATTTAAATATTTTCAAACCAAGGGAAGATGGAGGTGGGCACATTTTTTCGTTAATTTGTTCATTGTTCATTAACAACCCATTAAGTTAGAAATATTCATCAACAACCCATTCAGTTTGGAATATTAAACGTTTAGACCATCAGTATCAATATTTTTGACCTTTTTTGAAAATCCTTTGGTTTTACAAAATTCTGTTAACAAACCATTTCCAAATTTGAGAAGAGTTGCAAAATATTTTGATTGAAGTCAAAGTAGTAAAAACGCTTGTTAAGTTGGCTTAACTGATAAATTTTCCAATGATAACATCTCTTACTCATAGCAGTTGTTGCAGAAGGATTTATATTAAATTTTAGTTAGTTGGAAAGTCACAGTCGTACCGTTGTTTAGTCTATGTGATCCTGGTTAATAGGGCGACTAAAGTGAATTTGGCTTTGATGATCCAACAAATTTTGTTAGAAGAAAATTTAAATTTCTTAGAGTGAAAGATATTTGATTTCCCAAAAAAGTTGTTGTCCAGAAATTTTTTGTCTCTTGAGACAAGCAAAATGTTTTGTCCCCAGGGACAGATATAAAACTTAACAACACCACGGTGAATTCGTGATTTATTTTCCAGTGGACAAAAGTGCTGTAGAGAATTGTTCTGACTATCCATGTCTTTAGTCAATGTTGCATATATCAATACAATGAAAACAGACAGCTTCTCTTTATTTACTTGTAAACTTGTAATTTAAAAAATCAAATTATTTTTATTTAAAAGTTATCTATATTGTATTGATAAAATCACAGACCGCTGTTGTATTAGAATCTTGATATTAGCTAGATTTGACCTTCAATGCATGCTAGTTAATTAATAATTTAAGTAACTTAACTCATTATGTTTAAAGTACAATAATTGCAGAGCTCAACTCTCTAAAAAATATGTTGTTCTTTGCTAAAAAGATTACTGAGAAACTGGGGGAAGAATTGGTTGACATTTAGAGATGTTGTCTCGAATAAATATTTGATAACATTTATTTTTTAGATTTGCAAATCCAATATATTTTTCTTAAAGTGCCAAAAATGTTATTCCAAGTAGGGCTTGGCACCTTCAGATCTTTAAAAACCTGTTTGTTAATTTATTTATATTAATGGAACTTACAATCTTTTAAGTGTGTGCACTCTATCTTAGCTAAGAACTTAATGTTCCATTCTGTTAATGACTGACATGGTAAATATGCAGCTAAAAATATCTCTTTATAGTTGTCCTATATCAGACAAAATACAATTTTAGGTCAGAGATTCATTAGATCACAAAAACTTTAGATCAAAAATCACTAAGGTCATCATTTTTATGATATTTTTTTTAAGAATTTTTAATTTTTTAATTTTGAAAAGGTTACTTTTGCAACCAAACACCATCAAACAATCTTATTTAGGTTTACTATTGCAACCAAACACCATCATACAATCTTATTTAGGTTTACTATTGCAGCCAAACACCATCATACAATCTTATTTAGGTTTACTATTACAGCTAAACACCATCATACAACCTTATTTAGGTTTACTATAAGCAGCCAAACACCATCATACAATCTTATTTAGGTTTACAAAATTGTAAAAAATTATTTTAATAGTTTTGCAGTATTCCAGTTTTTCACAGTTTGGGATTCTTTGGGTCCCGGACCCTCCCCCAATTGAGGGGGGTGGGGGTGATCCCAGAACCCTGAAAACCCCAAGTGGAAACAACCTCCCAACATTTATTTCTATATTTATATTTTATATTTTTATATTTTCAAAATAATTGGTATTATAGATAGTCTGTACATTCTTCTTATCTATGTATTGGTAAAGAATTCTTCTAATCTCTGTTTAGCTCATTTTATGTAATTAAATTCAATATCTCAGCTGCTGACACTGAACTCATGTATCTAAATTCAATATCTCAGCTGTTGACACTGAACTCATGTATCTAAAATCAATATCTCAGCTGCTGACACTAAACTCGTGTATCTAAATTCAATATCTCAGCTGCTGACACTGAACTCATGTATCTAAATTCAATATCTCAGCTGCTGACACTGAACTCATGTATCTAAATTCAATATATCAACTGCTGACACTGAACCCATGAACAATAATAAAATAATAACCCTTAAAAGTTTTCTGGAATTCAATATTTGGTATCTCATCAGGTTTGTAGATTGTTGCATGAATATACTAAATGTAGATCTATACACAAATAAAGTGTATGTTTTCTAGCAATGTTGCAGGGCAAGAAAAGAAAAAGGAACACTCCACCAAACATTTCAGAATCTATACTTAATGCCAAATGTGATAAAAGGAGATTTAGCTAGGAATAGATTATCAACAGTTGGAGCCTTGAAACTGATGTGTAAGAAAATCTTTAGCAGAACTTGTAAATTATACTTGCACTTGATGCTTCTCCACATTAGAAAGATCAGTGGTTGATGAATGTTTACAATCTTCCCACGGGTTGAAGGTTTTAATTTAAAACTGCCTCACAAAACCTGTAAAACTATGTTAGAAGACATTCAATAACTTTTTTTGCTGAAAAAATTTAAAAAATGTCAAAAATAAAACAAACATAATGTTGTTTCCTTTTAAAAAATTATTAAAATCTTTTATCAGTATGAATGTGTTTATTCTTTTATGTCAATACAAGCTTTATTTATTTAAATATTCTACACATAATAATATTTATTTTAGTCGATCAGTTCCATTAAAGAATATTCCTATTTGTTTCATGTTCAGGAATCAGCACCAAAGTTGATTCAGAAATCTAAAAGAAATTTAAATACTTAGAAGTTAAAAACAAGTTTAAGGTTAATCAAATAGGAAGAAAAAGGCAAAAATTGAATTAATTGGCAAAGAACATTTAACAATTAACTGGTCTGTATTTTCGAATACTAAAAGGTTGCGTCAAGGTCAAAAACTTTGAAACAAAGCTTTTTATCTCCATTGTTTTATGATTAAAACTGTGCTTGTAAATACGAGCTTTATAATACTCATTAGATCAAATCTAAAGGTGGTAATTTTTTTTTTTATTTAACTGTGACCAGGCTTTTTTGATTTAATTTAATTAATTAATGTTTAAATGTTTAACCCAACCTTATTGAAATACATTTTAAAGTTTAAGACCAAAAACCTTACTTAGATGGTTTTAACATTTAATGAAAGGTTCTTGTTCCTTTGGTTTAGGTTTGGTTAGGCATAACAAATTAACAGCTGTCACTGATATCAGAAAGTTGACTATAGTCTTTAAGTAAGGATGCTGAACTACCTAGCAACAGGATCAACTACTTCTTTAGAGAACACTGGCTCAAATCCTGACGGGGCTATTCAAAGTTTTAACAACCTATTGTAAAGTCTGCTGATTCACCGTCACAAGGGCGTATACATGGGGGGGGGGCCGTGCTCCCACTTAGACTTGTAAACTGAGAGCTATCACACATATAAATGAACGAAGAGTTTTATTGTATAGATTCAACTATACTTTTACTTTTTTTTCACACCAGAAGCTTTAATTATTTTCTGGGCCTTTGTCCTTTTTTTCATCTTATAGAATTTAAGTTAGTTGAGTTTTTCAGTTTCAAAATTGTCTCTAGTTTAAATACTAAATTTTTTAGAAGCAAATTATTTTTTCTGCTAGTTTTGTTTGAAGGATAGGTAAAGTAGTACTTGCAAGGTAATTGGACTGTATGTGCTCCTTTAAAGTATCTTACACTTACGCTTGACATCCAAGATGAAGCCAAATGTTTTTAATTCACAGTTTAAATTTTGCCCATCCTCCCTTAGGAGATCCTAGGGGGGGGGGAATAAAAAAGTTTGCACATCCCGCAAACTTGCCCCCCCCTAGGTTTTTTTCTGTATACGCCCTTGTAATCTTCGACAAATTCGCCGACACTAAAGCCAATCAGAGGGCCATAAAAATAAAGTTCATCAACTGGTTCGTCTCTAAGCTGTTCAATTAATGGTCCCATGAACAGATTAAGTGGATCAAGAGAAAAGTAATTCACTTTCTGCTTGATCTAATAATCTTACCTTGTCAGGAATTATATCCTTCTCTTCTCTCCGTCTAGTCACTGGTGTTGGAAACATTCCTACTAAACTTAGTTTTAGTAGGAATATATCCTTCCTTTTCTAACCTTTCAGTTGTCAGTCTCATGTCTAGTTTATTTCAAGATCAACAGGAGAAGAAATAAAATTTCAAAATATTCTTAAATACCACTATTAATGAAAAATACAAATATGTTTGAAACATATTGTAGGTAGAGCCTGACAGAATTTTATTATCATTATACTATAATTATCATTATATTTCATTTTTATGAATAAAAAATTAATTTGAAAGTAAACTTCTCCTTAGTTCTAATTTCAAAGGGTAAAATTGAACTTTGCAGATGCCATTATGCATTATAGCATATTATAAAAAACTCTGTTTGAATCAAATTATTAATATTTAAACAAAGTAAATGCTTCATCTAATGTGTCTAGTGCAGAAAAACAGGAAAGGTATAGTTCTAAAGCTCAAGGATGTCTCAAAAATTATTATTTATCAAAATTAGCGGAAACAATGACGAAAATATTTAAAGAATATTGTTAAATATTAAAAATTTAAAAGATAAATATGTAAAAAAAGAATAACCAAAGAGTATGGAACATGAGGAGTGTGGAATATAAGGAGTATGGAATATAAGGGTGATGGAAATGACTCGGCCCGCCCTACCATATGATAATACATGCTTTGCAGACAGTACTCTATTTGAAAAAGAGTTTTAAAGGTAGTCTTTTAATTTTTTAAATGTTGTTTTTTACCATACCATAATAAATAAAACCGATAATTTAAATTATTGTATTGCCAATATGTTTACATCCCAAAAAATGTGTTTGTTTGGCGTTATTCAGCCTACTTTTTTCCCTGCTTAATAACCTATTCTGAATACATGAAGGGAGTATTTGTACATAGGGATGTTAACGTTTTCATTTTTTTTTAAAACAATCGTTTCATTATGAAAATGAGAACAAAAAATCGAAAACGAAACGATTGTTATTAAAAACGATAATTTTTTTAAAAAGTTTTTTTTTTTTAAATGGACGTTTTTAAAACAATCATTTTAACAACAATTGTTTTTCAAAACGATCGTTGTTATAAAACTCGTTTTTTGTTAATGATTGTTAACAACGAACCTTTATTAATGATCATTAACGATAACCCTTCGTTACCGATTGTTAACGAAGAGACGAAACATACCTGAAGGGGATCTGTACTTATCATTGAGAAGTTTTTAAGAAAAAATCAAGTAGTTTTAGCTCCCCACAACTCTTTACCTTCATGTATGACGACATTCAATAAAGTTGCATTTAATTTAATTTAATAATAAATGCCAACCTTTTGTTAACAATCATAAACAACAACCCTCTGTTAACGATCGTTAGTATAATTGTCACTAAGATTTTTTTTTCAAATACAATCTTTTTTTTCAAAAGCGAACGTTTTTTCAAAAAACAATTGTGTAAAAAACGGTCGCAAATTGTTTTTATAAAAGAAATCATTTTCAAAAACAATGGTTATTTGTTTTCTAAAAGTTGAAAACAAGTGGGTCGTTTTTTCTGAAAACGAAGCGTTCGTTTTTAAAACGATTTAAAAACAAAACAAAAAACGATCGTTTAATGATTGATTTCAAAAACGATTAACAATCCTATTTGTACGTTAGTGGGCCGTGTCGTTTCCATCTCCCTTTTATCTCATACTCCCAGGAAAACACTTACCAATAAAACCCCAAACAGACTGTTCTTCATCTGTTCTTGGGATTGCCTCTGTGTACCCACTGAACTCAGGTTGCAGAAGGAGAGAGCCGTCAACATTATAAACAGGTTCTGAGTCCTCAGGATTGGTGTACACATGTACTACACTAGCAGAATCAGGATAGACAAATTCAACTGAAACTTTATCCTCTTCAAAGTCTGGCTTAGCCCTAGCTTCAGAGGTGTTAATGTCTTCCAGTGAATATGGTGAATAATTTATTTGTTTCCTGGCATTTTTCATTTGTTTAAACTCTTCCTTTTCTTCAGAATAATTTTCAAAATTCTCTGCATCTTGATTGTTGTATTTTTCATGGAGTCTTATTTCATACTTAACAGTTTCAGATTTTTCAGCTGAAACATCTCTATCTTTTTTATCCTTTTGAGTGCTTTCTTCCAGTTTTGATTGTAGAATTTGCTTTTTCATGTCTGAAAAAAAGATGTCTTGAATTATTTCCTTTTTTTACTCTAAAAAAAGTTAAATACAATGGAAGTTTAACCCCCAAGGTATTCAATGATAAACCCAAGGGCGTTTCCCAAGGATTATATTTAAATTGTATAATACTACCATTTACCGCCTTTTACCAGCATAACCGACCTATGAGAGGTACGTTAAGTTACTTTACATCCCTTGGGACATTTAAGTAAAAATAACGACCCGCTCTGCAGAACAAATTTGCGCATTTTCATATCAAAGGACAAAAAACTTGTGTACAACTTGTGTACTTAACTACTTTTAGGCAAAATTGGTCTTAGGAACCCTTTCCTGTAAAGTAGTTATATAAAAAAAACAGATATTATAACATTTTAAACAAAATACAAGAAAGTAGCTTGTATACATCTAAATCCGTCATTTAAAGAATAAAACTAGTTATAGAATGTTTAAGGTTTAATATTTTTTAATAAAAGTCAAGATGAATGTTGAAGTTAGTGCACCTTCATAAGCTTTGTTTGAATCTGGATCCAGTCTGTTATAAAGAGTATCATTTACAACTAAAAGTATAATATATAAAACTACAGTGGAATGAATAAGTTGAATTTAGCAATATTTTTTAATTTGCAATTGTTATAATTTCAAAGAGAAGGTTTGCGCAAAGACAACTTTATTCCAGTTTTATTTTGCGATCACTGAATTAAGAAAATTAATGTTCACAAAATAAAAGATAAAAATGAAGTGTACAGTGAAGGAAAACTTGCATGCTTTAAAAAATGCATACAAACCAAAATCTAATGAAACATTGTTCTTGTTCGCCACAAACCAAACTTCTCTTATCCTTACTTTTTGAAATTCTAGACTATTAACTTTACCACATCAAATAGTCAAAGTTTAAAATAATAGATGTATACCATCAGGTTGCAGAAATATTAATATTAGAAAATTAAATTTTATGAAATTATTTACATAGTTCCTTTAATAATGTACTTACTAAATTTAATATTAAATCTTAGGTAGAATTTTTTTAATAATGAGACAAATCTGAAGAAGTTCAAGCGTAAACTAGACAGATGGTTCAGAAAAATTTGCTAAACTACTTTTGCACTATTTATAAAACCAGATCTCTGGCCATATTCGTCTAATTTAAATGCTTTTAAAAACTTTTTTTTAAACAGCAATCAGCGAGAAAATTATAAAATTTGGAAAAAATATTACCTCTAAATGCTGGTTTTCTAGTCCTGGAAAAGGAAAAAATATTGAGATTAATGAAATTAATTGTAAATTTAACTTTACTGATACTCCTTTATTGTTGTATATTAAATAAAAGGTTTTTAGGATTTATCAAAAAAGCTGACAATTGTATGTTTTTAAACCAAATATCAGTTAATTAACAATAAGAACTAAATCTAATGTGTACATTCTAGAAAATTATATGAAAAAAGCACATTTTAAACTTCTCCCATGAACAGCGTTAGTGTTTTAAACTTTTAAAGCACTTTTAAATTATCTAGAAGTAACGATTAAAATTTAACTCATACATTTGCTACTTTTACTTACTTTACGAAACATTTGATCATGTTCCTAATACCATGAAAAAGTGTAAAGCATGAGAAATAGGTAAGTGCAGATTAATATGATATTAAGTCTTTGCCACAAACTCTAATTTTTGAAACCCTTGTATCTTTGCAACCTAACGGTGTAAAATAATAAAATTTAACTTATGGTTTACAGTGTAAACCATAAGTTAAATTTTATTATTTACAGTGTAAACCATAAGTTAAATTTTATTATTTGCTCCAACAGAATTTATAGTTTGAAATATCATAGCAAATAAGATTTTGTGGCAAAGACTTAATTTCTTTGTCTTTGCAAATGTATAGATAAACTTACACTCTGGCATATGATATAGTGTTACCAGATATTCTGCAGGCGTCATCACAAGGTGTTAAACACCCCAGTACAACTCTAAATTATCACAAGGTCTTAAACACCCCAGTACAACTCTAAATTATCACAAGGTTTTAAACACCCCAGTTCAACTCTAAACTATCACAAGGTGTTAAACACATCAGTACAACTCTAAATTATCACAAGGTCTTAAACACCCCAGTACAACTCTAAATTATCACAAGGTCTTAAACACCCCAGTTCAACGGTAAATTATCACAAGGTCTTAAATACTCCAGTTCAACTCTAAAACAAGGTGTTGTCTTTTACCGTTAATTTTCGTTAACGATTTAAAAATTTATGGTTTTTGCCGTTTGTAAACGGACTCTTCCTTTACTTTTCGAAAACTTCCGTCTTTTAACGGTACTTTGCCCAGCCCTATAAACACCCCAGTACAATTATAAATTATCACCAGTTTAACTCTAAGTTAAGAAAAGGGGTGAAACACCTAGTACAGTTCTTAGTTACCACTAGGTGTTTAAAATCTGAAAAGAACTCGAAATTACATAATAAATGGTTCTCTATACATCGCAAAATGCATATGTTAATTAGACTATTTATAGTTTGATTCTAAAAATCGTCTAATTATTACCTGGCTATAACCCCAGTTAAGCAAACGTACCCATACACATTCATGTTTCTGTATGAACAACATTTCTGACATTTATTAATGATTTTTTAAATTGACAGCAAGCGTAATCTAAAGTGACTTTCTATGCAAAAAAAAACACGCTCGATTGACAACGATCTTATAAAAGCTTTTTCTGATATGAAATATATATTTTTAGAATTTTGAAAACTGGATATTTTCCTTTGTCCGTTCTCTTAAAAAGTGACGCATATACTGCATGAATACATATAGATATTATCCCAATTAAACACTTTTAATTCTAGAAAAACGACAATATGTTTTACTTTAAATTTCAGATAAATGTTTTTAAGGTTACTGTTGTGAATCGGGCATTGTAACCTTTGCATGGGAGGTCATTTGAAATAATGTTAACAGTCCCTTTAAACTGTAAACATAATATAATAGTCCTAGTGTTATACTGAACATCTTTTAATGAGGATAAATCCCTTAAAACACATAAATTAAGAAAATAAAAAGATAAGAAAGACAGAAAATAATCAAAAATTATTATTTTCTCAAACAAAAATGACCAAAGTTCAAAATTTATTTTATTCTAAATATTTTAAGCCATAAGTATCAAATTTACGATTTTAGCACAAATTTTGAATCATTGTAGCAAACTTAAATTTTCAAATCTCCAAATCTTTGCAACTTGTAAACCTTTGATATTTCAGTTTTTTAACTCTAGCTTTCTAATCTGTAAACCTGTGCAACCTGTATTTCAGTTTTTAATCTGTCAAAATTTAGAGTTTTAAATATCTGAGGTCTACTACAATTGTGTTGCAAAGATATAGGAATTAGAAAGTCATTGTTGCAAATACCCAATTTCTTTCTAGATTTTCAATGTTTGAGAAAAAATGACCCAAAACTGAGTTGTCACTCACTGAGCTGTCACTCACTGAGTTGTCACTCACTGAGCTGTCACTCACTGAGTTGTCACTCACTGAGTTGTCACTCACGGAGTTGTCACTCACTGAGTTGTCACTCACTGAGCTGTCACTCACTGAGCTGTCACTCACTGAGTTGTCACTCACTGAGTTGTCACTCACTGAGCTGTCACTCACTGAGCTGTCACTCACTGAGTTGTCACTCTCTGAGTTGTCACTCACTGAGCTGTCAATCACTGAGCTGTCACTCACTGAGCTGTCAATCACTGAGTTGTAACTCACTTAGCTGTCACTCCCTGAGCTGTCACTCACTGAGCTGTCACTCACTGAGTTGTCACTCACTGAGTTGTCACTCACTGAGCTGTCACTCACTGAGCTGTCACTCACTGTAAAAGAAATTATGAGAGAATTATTTCTCTATAAAAACTAAATTAACAAGAGTTTTCTAAATACAGGGGACATCAGTTCCGAAACTAACACTTGGCCCATTTCTTACTCTGAGTTTACCTTATCAAAAAATCTCGTTTTGTTACGAAAGTGCGTTAATACTTGAAAATTGATATTGATATGAATTCCGGTTATTGTCTCAAAACCAGGATATGTTCTGTAAACGCGAACACGAGCTGAAATCAACCGGTAATTGTTTATAAATAGGGATATGTTCGAAAATGAAATCAAGAATCATCAAAAACTAATTCTCACACCTTATTAGTGTTAGTTTTGGAACTAATATCCCCTGAACTAAACTAAAACTCTTTTATCTTTATAACTGTATCAAAACTTATTTTTATTATATGTTTTAAATTTTCCATTCAGAAAAGAAATTTCCGTTTTTGTTTTGTTTTCCTACGTTACATTAACGAAGCATGTAAAGTAGAAACTATATTGTAGACTATATGCATACTACATTTACAAAAAATTCTGAATCCAGAGAAAAAATTATGAACACTGTCCTTCTGAATGATAAAATTATTTTAATCTTTTAAAAAATGTTTGGAATAAGTTATTATCATAATCAATACTTAGATACATGGTTTACAGGACACAGTTGCGACACTAGTCCATGACTACAATTATAAAAATGTTAATTGCTTCACTATGTATGGAAACTATATATCTTTGGTTGTTTAAAAATGTAGATTGAAGCTGGTACACTACTTCCCTCTGAACAGATACAAAATGTAGATTGAAGCTCGTATACGTCTCTCTTTGTACAGATACAAAAGTTGAAATATAAAACCTTAATTGGGTTTTACAAATAACACCTATCCTCAGGATTCAGATTAAACAGGTTTCATAATAAAAAAATCTAATCTTTTTGCATACTTTTTTGTTCTAGTTTTTAATTTAAAAAAATAATCCACTATTATAATTTGTTAGTAGCAAAATATGCAAAAAAAAAATTTAAGGAAAAAAAGTTACCAACGTTTTTTAAAATTTATTTGGGTTGACATGAGATAAAATTTGGGTTGACAAGAATAAAATTTCAATGCTATAATAATAAAATAAAAATCAAATCGAATAAGTTTACACTATAAATAAACACTATGAATATCACATTTATATGATTTGTTCTAATGAGAGAGGTGTTTTATTATGAAAAGCTAAAAACTAAACTCAATCAATTTTTTTAAATCAGAAAACATTTATTTTCAATACTCAAGGTTATTAAATCTCAAAAATTGGGAAAAGTTAAAATAAAAAAAAATAAAATTTGACGAATTCAAGTACAAACATGCATACTATGAAAACCTCTAATTACAAAATAAAAAATTAAAAATTTGGATTGGCTACTTTTAGTCTTTTTGGAAAAGAACTGATTACTCCTCACAAGCATTAAATTTCCAATCTATTAAATCGGATGTTGTAATAAATGATGGGTGCGTTCGTTTTTTATTTATTTCGTTTGTTTATCATTTGTGTACGACCCATTTTGTTCGGTTTATTTCAAACAGTTAAAAAACAATCGTTGTTTCAAAAGTTTAATAAAATATCGTTCATGTAGTGAAACATTTTTTTAAAAATAAGTTCGTTCAGGAAAAAATCTATAGTTTATTCAAGTCCGTTTGAACAATTTTTAATCCTTCGTTTTTGTTTTTATCGTTCCTTTTTAAAAACTAGCATTATTCATTCCTCTGAATAATCCATTTCATTCAACCGTCATTCTGTTTTTTTTTCTGAACAACAGTCGACACATTTTTTCAAGAAAAATGTAGCTCCTTCTTCTAAATGTTGTACGTTCAAACATCTAGCACATCAGATTAGAGATTAGATAACAAGAGGTAGTTGGGAGTGAACAGTTCTGTTATAATAATATATTTATACAAGTGTTAAAAAGATGCTTAAGAATATTCAACATAATTTGTAATGCTGGGCAGAGGTAGAGAGATATCAAATGCAGAGATAGCGGATGAGATCTAGAAATAAAACATAAATATTATTAAGAAAATATTTAAATATTTTTTTTGTAAAATATACGCAATATTTTCGTGAAATTTTCGCATTTCTATTTTGCGAAAATTTTGCATTTTTTCGAGTCACAAATTGAAGCGAAATTTTGCGAGAAAAACTTTTTCGTGAAAAATAAGAAATTAACGCGAAACGATTTTTCTTTTTCGCTGCAAACCCTAATCTTTACAAACTCACGCAAAAGTCCGTATGCAGGATAATCATATATAACATCACTTTTGTTGGTGTCTGTTGGATAAAATGGCATTCTAAAAAGATTGTAAGTGTAATTTCAAGTAACTCTCCTTGCAAAGGGTACTAACCGAGCTACAATGATACCCTTGAAACCTTAATCTGATCAAAAATGTCGAAGCTATCGTCGTATAATTCAGATAATTTCTATATTGCGTCTTTTACGCAATAAATATGAAAGTCACTTTCGCAGAGAACTCTCAAATGAAATTATACAATTGAAATAATATAAAAGAAACCTAGCTAATTCATTGAGGGCCCCTTGAAGTAGTAAAACTAAAATAGTACAAATATAAGTTTTCCTCCTTCTTCTTTTACATAACTGTATTTATACTTAAAGTTGAAGTTTGACAACCATTACTTGGAAATTTATTTCTTTGAAAAAAAGTTATGTTTACAAACTTTTAACTTGAATAAATTTAAAAAGCATTTTTATAAAAAATGTTTAAACGGATGCTCTGGTAAGGGTTTATAACTCCGATGTTCTCAACCTTACAAAATATAATCACTGCAGTTGTCAAAATGTCGTAAAGAAATTAACCCCATCTCAAGTTGCGGGGAGGGGATCCGCCCCCCCCCCTTTTGATTTGCCTTTAGAATTGAGATTGTTAAAAACAATATTTTGTATTATGAAAAAAATGAAAAAAAAAAATTCAGTTTTTTATATTGAAAAATATTAGCATATTTTTAAGAGCTTTTCAAATAAAAAAAATGTCCGATCTGTTTTTGATTTTTTTTTCAGACACCGCGACCGTTCTCTGAAACACTCCCAGTCCCCACCCCCACCTGTACATGGGTTAATATTAAAAAGAAAAGATTAAATTATAAATATGTATCTATTTACCTTCCATAACTTTGAATCTATTTCTTCAGCAGAATTACTTCCGACCATGTGTCGTAGAATTTCAATCAGTTTAACCTGGACAGAATTCAGAAATTTAATTATATAACTTGGACGGAATTCAGAACTTTAATCATTTCAACCTGGACAGAATTCAGAAATTTAATCATTTCAACCTGGACAGAATTCAGAAATTTAATTATTTCAACCTGGACAGAATTCAGAAATTTAATTTTTACAACTTGGACGTAATTCAGAACTTTTATCATTTCAACCTGGACAGAATTCAGAAATTTAATTATTATAACTTGGACTGAATTCAGAACTTTAATCATTTCAACCTGGACAGAATTCAAAACTTCAATCGTTTCAACCTGGACAGAATTCAGAACTTTAATCATTTCAACCTGGACAGAATTCAAAACTTTACTCATTTCAACCTGGACAGAATTCATTCAACCTGGACAGAATTCGGAACTTTAATCATTTCAACCTGGACAGAATTCAAAACTTTAATCATTTCAACCTGGACAGAATTCAGAACTTTAATCATTTCAACCTGGACAGAATTCAGAACTTTAATCATTTCAACCTGGACAGCATTCAGAACTGTAATCATTTCAACCTGGACAGAATTCAGAACTTCAATCATTTCAACCTGGACAGAATTCAGAACCTTAATCATTTCAACCTGGACAGAATTCAAAACTTAAATTATTTCAACCTGGACAAAATTTATATTTAATATCGAGATCAAGTGTTTTCAATTAACAGTATTCACACACAAATTTCAACCTCAGGGTAAACAAAGATAACAAGAAAAAAATCGTTGAAAAAGAAATGAATCTTCAATGAACAACATTCGACGATCAAGATTTTTCAATATTAAATCTTTGCATGAGAGTTTAACAAACCTGTATAGAATTAGAAGGGCTATATGTAGTAAATACGGTTCACCGACAAAGGGTCAAACGACACTGAGTCAAACGACAAAGTTTCAAAAGCGCGACAAAGGGTGAAACGACAAAGGGTAAAACGACATAGGGTCAAAAAATGCGACAAAGGGGCAAATTTTTTTTCTAATTTTGACATCTTTTAAAGTTAGTATTTATTTATTATTATTTAATGTTAGGTTAGGTTAAGACACTTTCTAGGCCGAGCGCTGCAGCTAGGACAGGCTAGGGGGCCGAGCGCTGCGGCCACGGGTTAGGTTAGCTAAGACACTTTCTGGGCCGAGTGCTGCAGCTAGGACAGGCTAGGGAGCCGAGCGCTGCGGCCACATGGCCAATTATATCCATGTCTAAAATATAAGATCCATGTACAAAATTGATTCAAATCAAAAAACATTTTTATCATTTTGACCTTTTGTTGTTTGACCCTTTGTCGCACTTTTGAACCTTTGTCGTTTGACCCTTTGTCGTTTGACCCTTTGTCGTTTGACCTTTTGTCGGTGAATCGTAAATACCATACTCTTACGAAATACAAAAATAGACTAAATAAACATCTATATGGTTTGTTTAAAGTTAGATTATTTCTTTAAAAAGTGTAAAATTTCACCCCTGAATAAATAAATTAGTAAAAAAATACTATACAGATTGACCATCCCCCCCCCCTCCGAAGTAAAATGTATTTAATGACCTTTTTGAATGACAAGTTCATGATGTACTTAAGGGGTTGTACAATTTTCAGCTTTACAGTCTGCTTTAGCGAACTATATTTTTGTATATCTAAATCTAATATCTATAGCTTTCATGGAACTGTAGCATTACGGGACACTGCAGATGCCTGTTATGCCTATCCAGGTAGAGCGTATGCGCAATCTGTGAATTACGTGAATAAACTTACTCTTGCCGAATTAGACCGTCCGCCGATTCCAGCAAAGATTACCATTCCGATAATAATGATTTCACCTTAATATAAATCTATTGATATACAAACGGTATTCGCCTAGCTTTAAATATATGAATTGGTTGAACTTTTGTTAGAAAACCCGTTGGTTCCGGGCGGTTCCGGGCCTGTAGAGACAGGTTCCGGCTCCGTAGAGACAGGTTCCGGGCCCGTAGAGACAGGTCTAACAATTATTTCTTTTCAAATTTTTATTAATGTGACCGTCAATTTAATGAGTTACATGCATCATTTAGAATAGTGCCCTTTATACTTTATCCGACTAAACAAATTCTTCAACTTCTTTACATGTCTCTGCTGCATAAATGAGTTATGACTTTTGTGAGGAAACTGTAATTAAATGAATAGCAAATATAAGAAGAAAGTAGGACTGTCACTTTTGCGGAGAAAAGAGACAGAATTTAGTGTGTCATGCATTTTAAACTGTGGGTCACATTAACACAAATTTAATATTAATTAGGGACAATTTTACTTTTAAAATTAGGATTACTAAATGCCGCAAAGTATTTCAAAGGTCAAAGACGACCTTTAGGTTGTCTTGATACTGTCATGTTTTGTGGGACACCCTTTACTATAAAACCTACCTACAAAAAGTAGAGTAAGAGCATATCCAGGACCATCTAGAGCCGGACGATTTTCAGGGTTTTCAAACGAATTTTGGAATTGTTGACTTGGACTTGAAAACTGTTGTGGCAGAAAAAACTGTTGTTGAGGTTGAAACTGTTGTTGAGGCTCAATTAGTTGATATTGAAACTGTTGTTGAGGTTGTTGGGGTATGAAAAAGTTAGGATGATATTGTTGTAGACCCGTTGGTTGTAACTCTTGTTGTTGTATTGTGTCATCAAAACCTTTACAAATTGAAGTTGTTAGTACAAGGTGTCCAAAGTTAAGTGAAGGATTTCAAATTGTGTACTTTTTTTAAAGGGACTGTTCTCGTAATTTTAATTGACTTTGCAATTAAACATTCAAGATTTACGACGATACAGTTGAACCTGTAGTTTGATAAATAATGTAGAAGATAACGTCGTTTTTCTAGCTAGAAAAGTGACTAATTATTGTAATATCTCCATGTTTATGTCCTGCAGGAGAAAAGCGCAAGTCACTTTTTAAAAAAAACCACAATTGAATATAATACTTGTTCAAACTGATTTAAATATATATTTAGTTAATACTCAAACAAAGCTTTTAATGATACCATTGTGCTTTATGTATATTCCCCTCTACAAATATACCTGTCAAAGCTATATCTTGCTGAGGTTTCTCTGATCTTCTAATCTCTTCTCTGTTTTCTTGATTTTCATACAATCTGTAAAAATATTCAAGTATTTTAAAGTAGTAAACTCTGGCAAAAATATAATACTTTAGTTTAGCGTATGTGCAATTGTTTTGCACTTTGATTGTGTCAATGCATTGGATGTAATGAGATGCAACGCAATTATTACAGTAATTACATTCTTAGACTGTAGAGATGGGTTCGTTAGTTTTCTTCATTGCGTTCATTTTTTTTAATCTTTCAAAAAACTTGATTTCGTTCGTACTCAAAAACATTGATAATTTTCCATCTCTTTTGTTCATTTCTCTGTGAACGATCGTTCAGTATAATTATTCGTTCTGTAAAATCGTTTGTTAAATAAAGTCGTTAGTTCAGTAAAAAAAAAACACATTTTTTTAAGTTTGTATAAAAATCTTCAGTAAAAAAACTAAAGTTTTTAAAAGTTTGTTCCCAAAAAAACTATCGATTTTATTAAAATCTTTTTTTTAAATCCTGTGTTCAGTTAAAAAACGAAAATATTTTTTAAGTCGTTCGAACGATTAATAATGTTCGTTTTTTTCTTTCATTTTAAAAAAAAAAGATAAATTTTCCCATTTCTGAACGATCCAATTCGTTCGTCCATCGTTCGTTTTTTGAAAACGACACATGCATCATTCATAAAAAGTCGTTTGTTCACAAAAAAGATGCCCATCTCTAGCTTGAAGCCAATAATAAGTAATAAAACATTACCAAAAGAATTGTAAAAATAAAACTTGAGAAAAAATACAGTTTTACCTTCCATTTCGGGGCAGTGGTTTTGGTTGACTAAAAACAATATTTTTTAATTTGAATTCACGATTTAATCAATCGATTTAATGTTGAATCAAATATAATGTATTCAAATCTTATAAAATTATTTTTTAAATTAACAAAAACGTTGATAAAATATCGTCCCCCTTTTTTGCTCTTGGATACCTTGCCGCGCAACAACAAAATCATTAAAGAATATTTTCCTGTGATTAAACTCTGTCCGCTTCTCTGTCTTCACAGTTATTTTTTCAGCATAATATTTAAAATTATAAATCAAATCTCTCTTTTGATTTATACAGTGATAACCAATGAACATTGGAAAAATAGTCAAGGACAACCCTTCCGATTTGCTACATCTGTATTATTTAGAATAAAAACATATATTTAAAATGCAATAGCAGTTGTAAAATAAGAAAATAAGAAAATGAGAAACTTAATAAATAAAATAAAAACTGTTTCCTGACAATTATAAAGGATAAAGGAGCACAGCAGCCTTGAAACTAAAAATAGAAAATATAACATTTTAATATTCTTCATAGGATATTTCGATATCGTGGTTTAAAGTGGGTAGAAGCTGCGGAAGTATATATCTAAGAGGGGGGAAGCTGCGGAAGTATATATCTAAGAGGGGGTGAGCTGCGGAANTGTCTGTCTGTTTGTTTGTATCCAATAAACGTCAAAACGGCTGAACCGATCGGGCCCAAATTTTTTTGGGGACATCACGTGACCACAGGGAAGGTTTATGAATGATATTTTGTAAAAAAAATTAATTTCTTAAAAATCCGCGATTTTTTTTTTAAAAATCCGCAAAAATTTTTTTCTTCTTTGTTTTAAAATGTAAACAAAAAGAACATGTTCACAATTTAAATAAAAGATGGGCGCGAAGCGCCCTAAAAGCCCAGGAAGAAGGGCGCGAAGCGCCGTGAATTTCTAGTTTGAATGAAAAAGAGAAGATACCTATTTTTTTATATTCAAATTTCAATTTTCAAAGATTTAACAAATTGCTGATTATTGCAATTTCTTGACTATTCTTACCTAAATTTGATTTCATTTTACAGCATTCTCTCAGCAAATTCTAAAATAATTTTTTTTAATACGATATAATGCCAAATCATGTCTGAAAGAGAATGTAAGCATAATTTCAGGTGGCCCTCCCCATGCACAGATGTCAAGGTCCAATTTACAACGGTATCCTTAAAAACGTTTTCTGATCACGAATGCATCAGATATCCATGTTTTTGTTTCTTTTAAACTTTTTATTTTCATTTGAGGTTTCTCTCCGAAAGTGACTTGGGCATTTCTTGCGAAATTCACTACACTACTATTTTACATTTCTTATCAGATTTAGGTTTTTAGGGTACCGTTGTAAATCGAACATTGCCATCTTTGCATAAAGAGTCACTTGAAGTTACGCTTACATTCCCTTTAACAATTATTTCTCTCAACATTTTAACAAACAAATAAGAAAAAGGTTTAAACTATTTTGTTATTATAATATAAAGACGACATTTAAAGAAAGTCAACGGAAGCTATTTTAACTACAAATCCATAAACCCATAAACCCATATATGTGCTTGATTTATAATCATAATAACTATAAATGGACAAAGGAATTGAGTCTTTGTTACAAACTAAAATTTTCTTATCCCTTTATCTTCGCAACCTGATGGTGTAAACCATTGATATTTCAAACTTAGATTTTTTTATTGAACATAATTAAAAGTTTGAAATATCTAAGGTCGACAACACTGGGTTGCTTAGATATAAGGATTAGAAAATCAGAGTCTTTGGCAAAGACTCAATTCCTTTAACAACTTAAAGGGACTGTAGTTAAATTCTACGTGACCTTCCTGGCTTAATTATTTTTTAGTCTTATAAATCCCATGATAATATTATAATTCTGTAATCTGAAAAGTACCCCCCGCCCCTGCCCCTTGCCCCCCTGGGCCGATGGTAAATAATTAATTTAATTAAACTTGTATGCTTGACAATAACTCATTGACTTTTTTGCAGATTTGTAGATCTCAGATTTAGACTTAATTAAGATTTTCATGCGAAAAGATGCATTTATATTTGCTTTGATTGAAATACTACTTTCAAATTGAAAACCTTTAAATGCTTAAATAAAAATATCTGTTTAAACCGCTAGGTGTGATGTAACATAGTTGAATGCTTGTAAACAACTCCGTCCAATTATGATATATCAATCTTCTTCATATCGACCATTCATGTTCTACAATTTTAATTCAAAACTTAAAAATAATATTACGATTAATAAATTCCTTATATTTACAATTACTTTTCATTCTCAAAATTTGTAATAAATATAATACCCTGAGTTACAAAAATTAGTAAAAACGAAGTTCACACACTCTACTTTTTTGCAGTTCTGGTTAAAGCACACAATTTCGTGTAAAACGTATCAATTCAATATCAGTTTCTACATTGTTGCGTAATATTTATCAAAATTTGTATCTTGTCATATGGTGGATATGTCTTACATGTACATGTGTAATCATAAACACAATCACGGAACACAGGGGGTATCATGGAATAGTGAGGGTATTCTGGAATACAGGGGGTATCACGGAACACTGGGAATATCATGGAAAACAGAGGGTATCATGGAATACAGAGGGTATCATGGAATACAGAGGGTATCATGAAACACAGGGGGTATCCTGGAATACAGAGGGTATTATGGAATACAGGGGTTATCATGGAATGCAGGGGTATCATGAAATACATGGGGTATTATGGAATGCAGGTGGTATCATGGAATACAAGGGAGTATCATGGAATACAAGTGGTATCATGGAATACAAGGGAGTATCATGGAATACAGGTGGTATCATGGAATGCTTAAGGGAGTATCATGGAATAAAGGATGTGTCATCAAATACAGTGGGTATCATTGGATACAGGGTTATCACGGAAAACCGAGGGTATCATGGAATACAGGAGTTAACATGGAATTCAGGGGGTATCAGGGAATACGGGGGTATCATGTAATACAGGGGGGTATATAGGAATACAGGAGGTATTATGGAATACAGGGGGTATCATGGAATACAAGGGTATGATTACAGGGGTATCATAGAATACATGGGATATCACGGAAAACAAGGGTTATCAGGAATACAGGGGTTTTTGGAATATGGGAGCATTATTGAATACAGGGAATATGATGAAGTACAGGGGGGTACAGGGAATATGATGAAGTACAGGGGGGTACAGGGAATATGATGAAGTACAGGGGGGTACAGGGTATCGTGGAATAAAAGCGCACGAATACAAGGTATGGTATGCCGGAAAATAGAATATTACGAAATACAGGATATCACAAAGTAACAGAGTATCACAAAATACAAGATATCATAAAATACAGAATATCATGAAATAAATAATATCACGAAATACAGAGTACCACAAAATAGAGGATGTCATGGACAACAGCTAGTTTACCGAAATAATGAGTATTTTGGAACACTGTGTATCATGTAGTACAAGGTAAATACTCTGTTATAACAGTCTAGACGTTTTTAATGTGATAGTGTTAAAATTAGAGGGCAAGAGCAACATTTCTCCCCCCCCCTTTTCATCTTCTATCCTCTCTATTTTATTTTACAGGGTGTCCCAATAAACATTGCTTAAGTGAGAGACGATGAAAGTCGTCTTTGATTTCTGATATTAAATGCATGACAAAGAAAGTGTAAAAACGAGGGTGTATGTCTTACGAGCTTTTCATAAAGTGGTCTTTATACCTATCTTGTTTTTTGAAAATTTATGAAGATATTAGATATTTATTAAATAAATTGAAAATTTGTACAAATCTTTTAGTATCTTCGTCAATTTTGAAGATGCAAAAATGGTAGACCACATTTTGAAAATCTCAAGACCCGGCATTTTCGAAATTAGATGTTTAAACTGGAATACTGCAATAATTTTTGTTTTATGAAAAATTTCGCATTGATCGAAGACGATTTAAAGTCGTCACTTAATTCCAATGTTTATTGGGACACCCTGTATAGTGTAATATACAAATTATAAAGCATTGAGAAACATTATTATTAAAATTTAATGAAAATTTCTTTTTTATTTACGTGAATATAATTAAAGTTTTTTATCGTTGCATCTTTGCATCCTTAAATCCTTAAATCATTCAGCCGAGATACAATTTAGAGCTTTCCATAGTCAGTAACCCCAGACTAAAAAAAGTGGCAACCGTCATAGGGAGCTTTAAAAAATTGCAAAAAGTACAAATGTCTAAAATATTTAATTTTTGACAACTTCAGGGCTTTGAAAAATAAGCACATTATAGATCCGTGTCTTCATTATTTAAAAAAAAGCGTAATTTACGACTTTCCTGTTTCGAAAAGAAGTTCACAAAAAATACTTTAATTTACTTTCTGTTTTTGTTAATGGACTCATGGTATTCACGAATCATCATGCGTAGTTCTTCTTTAGCCATCTGCATAGAAACCTAAAAATCAAACTGTTAAAGATAATGGCAAATTTTTCCTCGTCTATTGTAAATAAATATGTTTTGTAACACAGTGTGTCCCTCTGAATATTTTGCTTGATAATTTAAAAAAACTTCTTACGGAACTTATAATTCATTTATTCTTGAAATAATAAACAAAAATGCTAATTCATTTTAAAAATGTGAAATGCCTTTTTGTGCTTTCAAATTTGTTAATCTCTTTGTTTTTCATGTTAAAGTTTTTTTCACTTAAAGAGGCTGTAAGCGTATTTTCAAGTAGACCTCCGTGTAAAAATGGCAATGCCCGATTCACAACGGTACACTAAAAAGTATGTTTAAAGGATGAATTAGACATCAATGTTTTGTTTTCTATAAACTGTTTTTTTTCAATTGCGGTTTCTGTGTAAAAGTGACTTGCGGATTTCTTGTTTGGAGTAAAAAATCACAGTTAAAGTAAAAATCTTCCACATTTTTGATCAGATTAAGGTTAAAGGAAACCGATGTCAACCGAAATTTGTCATATTTGCATAAAGGGTCAATTAATATTTACTGTTTATTTAATCCGCCGTTGAATGTATTTTTACGTTCAGAAGAAGTTTACCACAAAAGACGAGACACTTCAGAAAAGACTTTACAGACGTAGTACTGTCCGTTTCCTTTTGAACATATATTAAATAAGCTATTTAAACTCTATATCCAAGGCAGAAGACTTAATTTAAACTTGTTATTTTTAAGAGTTTCACGGCGTCTTTAAAGTCTCATCTTTTGAGGTTCACCCTGTATGTAAAATATACATAGCCCGCATCGGGTAGACGCTTTAGTGATGAATTAAGATTTAGTTTTTTTTCTCAAAGTGCAATCTTTGCAAAGGAATTTTCCTCGATATAATTGTGAATTATCAAGCTAGTATAATGCATTTACTTTATTAATTAATAATGTTGAGTATACATTAATTCCTTTTTTACAGTCTTATAATAAATATTTTTTGAGACATAATGATATTTTTTATGTTTTAATCATGAGTATGTTGCATGCCTGGCTATATAGTATATGTTAGATATCTGTGGCATGATTAATGTACGATACAGATAACATTGTGTATTTAGCAGGGATAAACTTTCTTAAATTAAACAGAAAAAAATATTCTTAAATAAAACTCGTTGGATTTGAAATGCATTAAATTTTCTAGTTTAATTTTGAAATGAAGAATAATTATTTGTCTAACTGCAGAGGTTCTTTCTAAAACTTACCAGTTGAGTTTACATTGTAATAGTTCAGTGAGCTGAGTCCGATCATAAAAGTAAAATTTTCCTAAATTATCCATCAGTTAGAATTCATACTCTTGTCTCAGAGGAATAATGCTTTCAGTTTCATGGAATAAAAAGTTGGTCTTCTTAAATTTATCTAATTCTAACAATTTTCCATTTTGCTCTTGTTGCATTGATTAGCAATACACTTGAAATAGAACTGCAATTGAACACAATCAATTTCAAATTTAATAAAAAGACAACTCTTAAATTTTACTCAGGTATAACCGATGTCAATAAGAGGACAATATGTAAACCCTGTAAAGACTGGAAGGTCTGATCTTTGTATAGCCTAGGGGGGGGGGGAATAGAATTGAAATGCATGTTCATAGCCCAATTGTTCATGGGCAGCTCAAAGAAAAAAAAATAGACCGATAACTTTAACAGTTTGTGTGCTAGGGAGGGTGGAAAAAATGCCTATAAAAATGTCAAAAAATGAAAAAAAAATATTTTTTGATTTAAAACAAATATCAAAGCATGACATATGGTTCTATATGCATTTTTCAAGAGCTTTTCAAAACTATAGTTTTTAGATCTGTTTTATATATCTATTTTAGATATTTTTTTCACAGATTGGACTTTTTTTCCGCCCTGTACCCTACCCTATAAATTTAAAAAAACAATTTTAGACAAAAAATCCCTTAAATTACTATTCCTTAAAAGTCACAAAATTTCACGGTGAAAGTGTCAAAAATTAAAGTGCTAGGACAAACAAAACTACATGGGGGCGCCAAACGCCCCCTCCCCCCCAGCCTGTTTAGGGTTAAAAGAGGCTCACTTGTAATTGCGTCTACAGTCCGTTTAATAAGCCTTGTATTGAGTAAAGTAACCCAACCAATAAACAGATTTAAAAAGTCCTATGTATTAATAGTTAATGGTGTGTGCGTAGTAACCTTTAGTTAATGCCGTGAAGTGTGTTAGTTGACAAAGTACACATATATGTAATTAATGATTAATATGGTATATGCTTCTTCTTATTTACCTGTACTATGTGGTAATTACATTGTAACTTTTTGTATTTTTTAATGTGGTGTTGTCTTATTTGTTAATATTTTAATACAAATGTTTTTACTCCTACAGAATGTGGCACTTTATGTTCAGCTCTAACGGGCAAATCCATTTTTGAGATTTTTTAACGTTCTATCATGCATTTGTGTTTAGTACCTTGTGTTTATTTTGAGTGAGTGAAGTGTGCAAAGGGTGATGGTTTTAATAACTTATTTTAAACAGTTTTTTGTTTCTTTGACTATTTTAAAGTGGTTTACAAATTTTGTGTGTGTATATACTTTATACCACTGTTACCAGGACTACATACGGGGTATTCACCGATTTAGTTAGTTATACAATATAGTCTTTATAATCATGCAGTTAATATATACACATTGCACATTACACATTACACATTACACATTACACATTGCACATTACACATTACAAATTGCACATTACACATTACACATTACACATTACACATTACACATTGCACATTACACATTACACATTACACATTACACATTACACATTACACATTACACATTGCACATTGCACATTACACATTGTACATTGTACATTACACATTACACATTACTCATTACAAATTTCACATATTTGAAATATTATTTTTGTGCATCTCCATGTAATGTTTTTATCCGTTCTTAAAAATCAAAATAATGAAGCTTCTGAATTGATGATGTGCTCAAGACTCGATAAACCCTCTTTTTAATTTACTCTGAAGATAATGAAATTCAAGACGCACGACAGATTAGCTCTTTACAAAGTTACATTTGAAATCATATCTGAATATCATCGTCTTAATTCCAGATATTTCACGTCAAGCTTAAGTAAATTGCAAGCAAGATTAAAATTGTATATGTTTTTTATCATAACACAACTTTTTGAAGTGCTATTCAGAAAAAGATTTTGAATTTCTAATATGGTACCGAATAATTTTCTTTCGCATACTAGTCCATGTCCGGTGACATCAAAACTAAAGAAGCATACAAGGTCACAAAGTTATACCAGTAATGCATACAATGACCTTCTCCTTCTAGCTGTACATTTTTTAGTTTAATACTATCCAATTAGTTTACTTAAAAGGGACCGTGCATACTACCCATTTACTTTACTTTAAAGGGACCGTGCATACTACACATATAGTTTACTTTAAAGGGACCGTGCATACTACCCATTTAGTTTACTTTAAAGAAACCGTGCATACTACCCATTTAGTTTACTGCAAAGGGACCGTGCATTCTACCCATTTAGTTTACTGTAAAGGGACCGTGAATACTACCCATTAAGTTAATTTTAAAGGGACCATGCATACTACCCATTTAGTTTACTTTAAAGGGACCGTGCATACTACACATATAGTTTACTTTAAAGGGACCGTGTATACTATACCCATTAAGTTTACTGTAAAGGGACCGTGAATACTACCCATTTAGTTAATTTTAAAGGGACCATGCATACTACCCATTTAGTTTACTGTAAAGGGACCGTGAATACAACCCATTTACTTTACTTTAAAGGGACCGTGTATACTACCCATATAGTTTACTTTAAAGGGACCGTGAATACTACCCATTTAGTTTACTTTAAAGGGACTTTAATTTTCTAATCCCTTTATCTTTGCCACCCAATGTCAAATAGATTTATATTATAAATCTTTTGTTTTTATATACATATTTATTTAGGATTTTCTGAGGTAAAACTTTAAACTAAGTTTTTCCTTTCTCTTGGGAAATTAACCAGCTCTCACTTCGAATTTCAAAATTGCCAAACAAAATTAATTCTAAGATTTGTTGACTAAAATTAATCAATCTGAACTTTCTTTCTAAAATGCTAAATTCCAACTAATCTGTCTACAGCACGTCAATCTAACATAAACTCCAACCAACCTGTCTACAGCACGTCAAGCTAACATAAATTTCAACCAATCTGTCTACAGCACGTTAAGCTAACATAAATTCCAACCAATCTGTCTGCAGCACGTCAAGCTAGCATAAACTAAACGTCAGATTAAAATCTGATAGGATTATTATTACAGAGCGACTGCGAGGAACAAATATGTTTTTAATTTGTAAAATGTAACAACGTTTGTGTAAAACATGTTTTAATGAAGTGCTTTCAGTTAGTTTTTTTTCTGTCGTTTTTGCCTATATTTTCTTGCAGGGTCAAAATACAAGGGTAGCCAATGTTTTCTAATTATTTATGTTAAACATTTTTTTTGAAAGGATGACAAATTTTGAACCTAGCAAAAGATAATTGCAAAAAAACGACCCAAAAACATATAAAAACAAACGTGGGGTAACGATTATTTTTAAAATAATCTTCCCAATTTTGTTCTTCTTAGGATAAATGAATTGCAAAATTTTATAAAATCAAAATTTAACATAATAAAGTTTTAAATCTGGGAAGTTTCACAAAAACTATCCAAAACGTTAAACAAGACTATGTGTAAAATCAAAAAATATAGAGCTTCGAGGTCACAAAATCGTACAAATAATGTCGTGTCTGTTTTTGTGCATACAGTGTAAATATTAAATAAGCTTAGTAAAAAATGAAAATATTTTCTTTGTACTTTTCGAACTAAAATGAAAAATAAATGTGTAGGTATTTGTAACAAATATAATTTTTAAACGCAGTTAATTTTATGGACATGCGATTTGCTGATATCTGCTAAGAAACATGGACTTATATTGAATATTGATTTGTTTTTAAAAACTTACCTCGTTGACTTAAAGGAATTGAGTTTTTACCACTAACTCTGATTGCCTCTATATCTTTACAACCCGATGTCGAAGAGCTTTGATATTTCAAACTGTAAAGTATATTAGGTCAAACAGTCCAAATTTGAAATATCAAAGGTTTACACCATCAGGTTGCAAAGATATAGGGATTAGAAAATTTTAGTTTGTAGCAAAAAATCAATTTCTAAATCGACCATAGAAATTTGTTAAATTGATTAAGAACTGCGTCTACAAAGTGCAAGCATTTTTATTTTTTAAATAATAAATATTTTTAGAGGAATGGGAACCCCTATCAGTATTCTAACCCTGGGGATGGTAGCCCTGGGTATTTATCTTATATGGATGGATGTAGGATTATATATAGGTAATGTTTTATATTTAATTTAAAAGTAGTAATCTCTGTTTATTTGTTTATTTGGATGTCCGATCATAACTCTCATAGTAGAGTGGGTCAATTTTTCTGGGGAAAAATCGTTAAAATAGTAATTGCGGCCAAGACCGGGAAAATGGCCTGAGTAATCTGGGCAGGGATGGGTTCCCAGTATTTTTTACAAATTAGTAATCTCTGTTTGCTTGTTTGTATATCAGATCATAATTCAGAATTCAAATTCTCCATGACCGATTTTCCTCAAAAAAGCTTGGGAAAAAAATCGTTTTTTGAACTTACATATTTAAGCCTGCTAATGACACTCTGTATGCAAGGTTCTGGATTATTTCTTTCTTGACTGGATTTTTTTGGAAAAAAATATTTTGAATACAATTTCTCTTGATTCTTGAAATGTTTGTCTTCTTAAACTTTGTGTAAACTGTTTTAAGTTTAAAATTTTATTTCTGAAAACATTTCAATCAGACAAAAATAGACTTCGATAAAAAATGTATCTTCTTTTATTTAGAATTAAAAAAGCTGGCGGCAAGACCGGTTCCAGGGGCCAATATTTCTATTTCAGGTAGATTTTTAGCGTTTTTATGTTTATGTATTTTTATTTCATAAAGTAACTGTAGACTTAGAAATGTACGTAAACATCACAGTTCCTTAAAAAAATATTGTAAAAAGTTTGACCACAGAGGCCTTTCTAAAGATGGATTACATGCTGGTTTATTTCAATCACAAAAATTTGCTAAAAAAAGAAATTGTGAAAAATTTGATAATAGCCTATATAAAGGACTTTCTAAGAATGGATTAAAAAACTGGTTTAGTTTAATGTAATGGGAAATCTCCAAAGAACTAACTAAAATACCCATAAAATCACATATAAATGCTTGAGCGTTTAAATTTCGTTTTTAAACTTGCATCTTCATTATATTTTTCTTACTTAGAACTATCGATAAACAAAAAGTGAAAATTTTATTATGAATCTATAATGTAAAGTGCAGGCAGTAAGTAATTGATGAACTAACTAAATAAATTTTAAAAATCAATTTTTAACTCCAGTAGTAGCTGTATATGGCAAATTCAATATTTAATGAGCTAAAAGGATCAATGTGCTGCAAGTTGAGATAGGTGCATTCGGCTTTTTTTTTCATTTCGTTCGTTCATCTTTCCTGAACGGCCCATTTTTAAAAATACAGATATAAAAATTAAATATTTTAATATTGAATTTATAACGATAAATAAAACGAAAACAAAAGGAAAACCAAAACTAAAAGAAACAAAAATAAAACAGTCTTTATACTTTAATGTTTGAAGTTAAAGGAATGACTAAAAAGGATTGATTGAACATTAAGTCGTACAAGTAATCTCGCATTAAAGGAATTAAGTCTTTGCCACAAGCTCTGATTTTCTACTCCCTATGTCTTTGTAAACTAAAGGAATTGAGTTTTTGCCACAAACTCAAATCTTCTCATCCCAATTTCTTTGCAATCTGATGGTGCAAACTTTTGATATTTCAGACTTAGATTATTTTATCTATAAGTTTTAATAGTTTGAAATATCTAAGGTCTACGACATTGGGTTACAAAGATATAGAGATTAGAAAATCAGAGTTTGTGGCAAAAACTCAATTCCTTTATAGACCTAAGATATTTCAGACAATGGATTTTGTTAGATCAAATTATCTAAGTTTGAAATATCAAATGTTTTGAACCATGACTCGTGAGGTTACAGTGTAGACTGTAAAATCAGAGCTTGTTGAAAAACCGCAATTCTTTAGCGTCAAGGGATAGTTAAATACATTTTAAATGAATCCATGACTTAATAAATCTTCTCTTACTGCCAAGGTAAGAGTGAAGATAATCAAGGTCGGGTTCAGGAAGTCTGAAAGATCCAAGAACATCGACGATTGTATTTATTCAGATATACGGTTGGACGGAATTCAGTCTTTCATATTCTTGTTCAAGGATACTGCCTAGGAGAACAACAAATGTTGTGCAAACCACAATAATTAATAAAAAATAAATCGACTCTTTGACTGAAAATATTAAATAAGTTGAAATAGGACTTTTTTCAAAGATTCGATCTGAATTTCTCGCAAAGGAATTGAATCCTTGCCACAAACTCTGAGTTTTATAAGCCTCATATTCTTGCAATCAAATGTCGTATACCTTATATATTTCAAACTATGAACTCTGTCAGATCAAAAAATTTAAATTTGAAATATCAAAGGTTAAGACCATCAAAATTTGACTCAATTCCTTTTATAGCAGAGACCATATCATATATTATTTTATATAAGAAACAGTTTAATAACATTATTTAAAATTGGATTTGCCATGCACTGGGTTACCGTATTTATTTTTTATTTTTATATACTTAAATTAAGCAACTTTTCAAAACATTAATCGATGTATATTTACTTTGTTTAAGATGACAGAATTACGTTTGTTTCCATAACTTCGCATAATGTTTGCTCTTTATACATTTAATTAATTCTAGCTATATATGTTTATTGTATGTATATGTAGAGGCTAAACGTCTGACGAGGGGAGAAAGGCCAGTCACAACAATTTCTCGTCCGAGCCACTTCGGATTCATCCTTCGGTTTTAACGTTTTTTAAACTTCCAATTATCGAAGATAAAAATATTTTTTTAATCTGGCCACGTTAGGGCATGAAATAAGGATAGACTAAGGTTTTGCAATTATTACATCCTGCTGGAATCTGTAAACCCATGAGAATGATGTCAAACTTTAATTAGGTAAAACTTAAATCTATTCTGCTTCCTTAATGGCTAATCTTCGCGATATAAAATAAATAGCAAAATATTTGCATAACTCTGCCTATAATTTTCCCCATTGAACCTACCGGAAAAGTTCTATGGTTTTCACTATAATTAACAAAAAAGAATAAAGTATTATAATCTCTGAATTATTTGCGGCCTTCCTAAATGCTTGTTAAAAGGTGAACATATTTAAGGACATTAAGCTCAAAAGCTTTTATTCAATTGAAACCGTTCTTTTCGATTTACAAAAATTTAATATTTCATTTTTGCCCTAACGTGGCCCGATTCTTAAAAAATAGTTTTATCTGGGAGGATTGAACACTTAAAAAAAATAATATTGGAAGGTCGAGAATTTTGAGGTGGCTCGGACGATAAAATGTTGTGGCTGACCTTCTCCCTCTCGTCTGACTCATATTTTGATGTCATAAATGAAATGATGTGAAACAGAACAGATTTAATTCTCTTTAAAAACTAACTTTTTAGTCAAGAGATGAAAGAACTTATCATCCTCAGATTAAAATAAAATACATGGTTCAAAGAAAATGAGTCTTTTCCACAATATCATTTTCTAATCTCTATATATTTTCAATCTGATGGTGTATACATTAGATATTTCAAACTTAAATAATTTTAGCTAACAGAATTAAATTAATTGTTTGCATAAGATCGCGAAAATATAGGGATTAGAAAATCAGAATTATGAACTAATTATAAAATCAAGAAAAGTATGGATGCCTCTATGCTAGGACTATGAATATATTATGAATGTTGTTACTAGAATAGTTTCAAGAATACACAATTATCGCAAAAGAAAGGGACATGTTCTTCTCGTCAAAATGTATCATAGGAATCATTGTAATCTAGGAGTTGGAATTCAAATCAGCCTGTTAAGTCTAATTTAGTGTTAGCTCTGAAATATTAAAACATTCTGAAATTGATCAGATTTTATAAAGAAAAAAACTTATATGATCCATATGAATAACATCCTGATAGAACTTTTCTCTATTTACCCTCCTGTTTTCTTCTTTAATTGCCATTTGAAAGAAAATCCGAAAATACTAAAAGCTATAATACATAAAAGAGAATTTGAAGATGGATACATCCATTAAATTTATACACAGTTTTGTGACTAACAATCCTCCAAATTAATAAAACACATAAGATTATTATTATTAGATAAAAATATTTATTTGTATAAATATCTCCTAGTTAAATGCTACAACAATTTTAAGATCAACATAGTTTAATAGAGAACTTGAAATGTCGTTTTGAAGTTCCCCCAGTTTAAAACTGAGCGCTAAACGATTGAGTTAAAGATCAGCCAATTGAGCTAAAGCTTGCTGGGCTTTTGACAACTGAGCCTGTGCCTGTTGATACTGAGCTTCAATTTGTTGTGACTGCTGCGCCTGAGCCTGCTGGAGAGGAGCCTGAGCCTGCTGGAGAGGAGCCTGAGCCTGCTGGAGAGGAGCCTGAGCTTGCTGAAGAGGAGCCTGGGCCTGCTGGAGGGGAGCCTGAGCCTGCTGGAGAGGAGCCTGAGCCTGCTGGAGAGGAGCCTGAGCCTGCTGAAGAGGAGCCTGAGCCTGCTGATAAGCTGGGGCTTGCTGGTATGGAGCTTGAGATTGAGCCTGCTGATTATAAGCTGGGGCTTTCTGGTATGGAGCTTGAGCCTGCTGGTAATAAGCTGGGGCTTGCTGGTATGGTGCTTGAGCTTGAGCCTGCTGTGAATAAGCTTGGGCTTGCTGGTATGGAGCTTGAGCTTGAGCCTGCTGTGAATAAGCTTGGGCTTGCTGGTATGGAGCTTGAGCTTGCTGGTATGGAGCTTGAGCTCGAGCCTGCTGTGAATAAGCTTGGGCTTGCTGGTACGGAGCTTGAGCTTGAGCCTGCTGTGAATAAGCTTGGGCATACTGGTACGGAGCTTGAGCATACTGAGCTTGTGCCAACTGATTGTAAGCATTTGCCTGTTTAAAAGGGCCAAACTTACTGTAAGCTTGTGCCTGCTGAAAAGGAGGCTGAGCCATTTGATTAAAAGATTGTGCTTGCTGGTATTCATCCAGACTTAGCCCGAGGTTTGAAATTAAATTTGACATTTTGATTGACACGTCCGTCTTCCTTGATTGCTTTTATAAAACTAATTGTGTTGTGGATTTTAAAACTTTTGCGGATTTTTTCTTTGAGTTTAGAGCATTTTCATCATCAGCTCAAATCAAGATTTCAATAGAAAAGAGAAAATGTTTAAATTATAATCAAAACATAAAAGAGACCCAATTAGTCTTTTTATCAATGATGTAATACGTTTTTTTTCACCAGTGTCATAATACATTTAATTTTATATTTTATAATTTTTTGGTTTTTTCAAGTATGAAGTGTGAAATTGAATTTTAAGAAGATAATCTTCTGCAAAAGCCTGTACTTGTATTTTTGTGTAGAGTATATTAGGCATTACTCTTGAACGCTTGAACTTGATATCCACTGTTATCACTTTTAAATTATTAATTGCAGGATATAACCACCATGGGATATGAAAAAAACTAACTATATTTAATCAAGAGATGAAATAACTTCTCATCCTCAGATTTGATTAAAATACATGGTACAAAGTTATTAACCAATTATAAAATCAAGAAAAGTACGGATGTCTCTATGATAGGACTATAAATATATTATGAACACAGTGCAGTGTTAGATCAAAACAATAGTTAGGGCCTCTTTTGTAGCATATATAATATTTTATAATCCAAAAGATTTATTGACGGAAAGGTTCTATTAGAGCGAAAAGATAAAACAACCCTTTGTTTGGATCAATTAGAATTGAGTCGTTGAAACAAACTCAAATTTTTGTATCCATATATATGTGCAACCTGATATTTTGTAAAACCTTAGAAATGCAAATTTGAATTCTTCTATCTCGCAGATTTATAGTTTTAAAATTTTAAAGTGTACGATCGATACATGTGGCAGAGATATAGGGATTCAAAAATTAGTGTTTGGGGCAAAGACTCCATTCCAATTCATGATTTTAATCATGGATTTCCTTAAAAATAATATGTTTCAATTTTTCTAAAACTCTTTTTTTCAGAACCCTATGTGTACTCTCCCTTTAAACCTATCACAATAAAACTGCTCTTGTTACCTTCAACTATTCAGGTTAGAAAATGTTTTAAAAAATATATCTTAATATTTTTCTTCAATGATTTTCTTCTTTTAAAGAATGTGTGTTTCTTTACGAAATGTTTATGCATGATGCATAATACAATTATCTACATGTGTCTCTTTTAAAACTTTCCGAATCTGACGAGGGAGGGAACCCCCGGACGCCATGAGCATCCGCCATGCAGACACGAGCCTCCCATATTTGCTAGACAGACCGAGCCTCCACCTTGTAGTAAGAGCCTCTGCTATGCAGTAAACTTTCCTCCGCTATACAGAACAGCTTCCTTATAATTCTTGGTTTTAACATGTAATAAAGATTTTTTCAACATAGTGGCAAAAGAATTATACTTAAGATTAATGTTGTTTATAGATTGTCATGATTTGTATCTTATCATACTCTGATAAAATTTCCAAAACAAGGCATTGCTTAAATCAAAGATTTTAAAATATAAAATAAAATTAATTTCCAAATTTTTTCTCGAAATGTTTTCCCTTTTGCGTAAAAAAGTTTTAATTCTTGTGATCTTTGATGAACTTTTTATGCCACTATGTCGAAAGAAATACAAAAATTATTTACTTAATGTAAAAATACTTAATGTAAAAACCAAGAGTTTTAAGAAAACTATGTTGTATAGCAGAGGCGCGTTTGCTCTATACCGGAGTCTTTTACTGTTTCCATGATTAGTACGAAACTGATGAAACTTTTAATGTAAAATTTTTAATCCTGACCATATCCTCCATTGTGTCTGAAACAGAAATGCGCAAGTCACTTTTAAGTCGCTTGATATTAAGTCTACAATCCCAAAAAGCATTTTTTTTCATAATATTTTTATTTAAGTTTATAGATGAGCCCTTGGCCTACTGGACAGTGGCGTATACTGATGTAGCAAAATATTTTACACCTAATATGGTTTCTTTAGCAGGAGTATTCATTGCTCTTATTCCGAATTTATTCCTCTTATTATTAAATTCTTTTTATTCCGAATTTATTCCTCTTATTATTAAATTCTTTTTTCCGAATTTATTTATCTTATTATTAAATTCTTTTTATTCCAAATTTATTCCTCTTATTATCAAATTCTTTTTATTCCGAATTTATTCCTCTTATTATCAAATTCTTTTTATTCCGAATTTATTCCTCTTAATTCGAATTCTCCTTATTCCGCATCTTCACAATCTGAATATATTTATTTTATTCGGAAAAATGCTTTCCTTTTTTCCAAATTTTTCTTATTTCGAATTTTCCGATTGAGAAAATATTTCTCCTGATTCCGAAAATGTTTCTGCACAATCGGAATATATTTCTCTAAATTCCGAATGTATTCCTTTCATTCCGAAACAGATTCTTCTAATTCTGCATATTTGAGGTCCGTGATTATTTTGACTCCCTGGATGGAAATGTTGCGCGGGAAATCAATCTATCCCATGGATCTGGTAATTTTATTATTTTTATTTAAAAGTAGTGTTTACAAAACTAAACAGGGAGTCGCATATAGATTCACCCTGCTTAAAAACAGTCTAAGACAGAATCGACTTTGATTTGTAGCAACGCCTTGGGCCTTACAAACTTCGTCCAGAACTGTATCAGCTCACGTACAACCCGTCAGCTATAAATGTCAACCAGGACGCAAACTCTTTAGCGATCAATTTCAAACCAACAGACACGATCTTATAGGCTCTGAATGTCAATACGGACACAAGCGTAGCTATCAAACAAGCTCTAAGTCGATCAATACCAAGGTAGCGAACCCTGTTTAAAAACATTATATTAAGGTCAGGTAGCGAACCCTGTTTATAAACATTATTATAAAGGTCAGGTAGCGAACCCTGTTTTTAATCCTAATTAAAGTAGCAAACTCTGTTTTTAAGCCTAATATTTAGGTCAGGTGGCGAACCCAATTAATAAACCTAGTATTGAGGTCAAGTAGCGAACCCGGTGTTTTTAAACCTAATAATTAGGTCAGGTAGCGAACCCTGTTTATAAACCTAATAATTAGGTCAGGTAGCGAACCCTGTTTATAAACCTAATAATTAATTTGGCGAATCCTGTTTATACAAATAATATTTAGGTAAGGTAGCGAACCCTGTTTTTAAACCTAGTGTTTATGTCAGGTAGCGAACCCTGTTTATAAACATAATATTTAGGTTTGGTAGCAAACCCTGTTTATAAGCATAATATTTATGTCAGGTGGTGAACCCTGTTTATAAACATAATATGTAAGTCAGGTAGTGAGCCCTGTTTATAAACATAATGTAGGTCAGGTAGTGAGCCCTGTTTATATGCAAAATATTTAGGTCAGGTGGCGAACCCTGGAAGTTTTGGTTGGATGATGGATGGATTGTGTGATGGTGCAGGAGATATTTTTAGATTCATCGCATTCGCTGTAACTCTTCATAAAGTGTACGTTATGTTTATTTGTTGTGAATTCTTATAGACAATGATAGGACTGTATAAACGTAGTTTAAGTGATCCTCCATATGTAAAGTGGAAAGCCCATGTATTACAACAATTTATCAATTTATCCAATTAGTTATGAATTTCAAGACATTTGTTCTAAATTACACACAATTAGGTACGAATTGCAAGCAATTATTATAAGATTAAAAGTAATACATAAATTTAAGCGTTTTCTTCTAAATTCTAGGCAATTAGTTATAATTAAGCTACAAGTAATTATAGTTCTAAATTTACAGCAATTTGTTCTAATTTACAAGCAATTAGTGCTAAATTAAAAATTCTAAATTACGATTAGTATTAGATTACGAATAGAATGTTAGACATATAAAATTGTGTGAGTTATCCCTAACATACTTTATAATTTCGAACAAAAGTTAAACAAAGTTCATAAGAACAATTTTTTCTAAAAAACGATCAATTTGTTCTAAATTGCAAGCAATTAGTTCTAAGTTACAATAAGTTTGTTCTCAATTACAAACAATTAGCTCTAAATTACAAGTAATAAGTTTTAAATTACAAGCAGTTAGTATTAAATTACGAATTTAATGTTAGCAATATAAAATTGTGTGAGTTATCTCTAACATACTGTGGAAGGCGATAATATCAATATAAAGACGAATTTTTTCTTTAATTTCTTTGTTTTCATTTTTTTGGGTATCCGAGGTATCAATGCTGCTTAAAATCTTGATTTAGATCTTAAGTCGTCTTTATCACCTACACACGTCCAAACTGCATAATTTAGAAAAAAATGACCGTAAATTTGAATAGTTTTCGTTTGTTAGATTTTACTAACAAGATGTAGCAAACACACACCCAAGAAACAGAAATTTAAAAATTTCCAACATGATTATATGAAAGTATTTTTTAAAGCATTAAAATACTTAAATATTTAGATTTAGTAATGGTAAATCCAGCCCTGGTGCTAGCTATTCATTATTAGATTCTAAAATTCAAATGGAAGTCTGTTCACGCTTTCCTTCAGGTTAAATATAAAATACTCTTTTCTGAACACTTGCCACATATTCTAATTTTCTAATTGTTAATTCAAACTATTAATTCCAAGAGAGCAAAAGACTAAAGATTTGAAATATCAAAGGTTTATACTATTATTTTCAAAGATAATAAGGATAAGATTTAGAGATAAGAGTTTGTTGCAAATGATTTCATCATTATATTTTCTTGATCTAACACAAAAAAATATTAATTATGATCTAAATTTTTTTTTAATTTTCTGGAAAAAAACAAACAATTTTTTATTTATAAAGACGGGATAAAGCCTGGAGGGCTTAGGAGTAAATTGTATCAAGCCTACATCAAGTATAGGAGACCAGTACAGGTATATAGCTTATGAGTAAATTTTATCAAGCCTATATAAAAAAATGTGTTTATAGCTTCAGTTTAAAAGAAGTTGTTGGCAACATGCTGACAGATTTGGCGCAAAAAACCCCATTTTTTTATCTCTACGTTGCAGAGATATAAAAAAGAATATAAAAAAAACATTTCTCAGGAAAATTATTAGCGGATAAATAAAGAAATAAAAATAAATACAGGAAACACAGCGATATAAAGTTATATTTATAAAACTTGTGCATGAACTATCGGACCCCGATCAACTTTAAAGTTGCACCAACCTATGTCACTTACCAACTCATTTATAACTAAGTAGTTTTGTGTATTCAAATTTTAAACATTTTTAAGTGTTTAAGAATAAAAAGGCTTGTCCTAGCTTCTTAAAACCTCTTCAGAAAGGCTTCATATAACCCTTCAATAAAAAAAAGTGATGGGCTATTTTTTTTTACACAGACCGGCCTTTTTACCATGCCTGTTCTCTACTCTTTGCATAACAATAAATTGGCAAAAAATCCTTTAAATCACTTTTTCTTAAAAGTAAAAAATGTCAAGAAGATAGTGTCAAAAATGAGAGTGCTATGTCAAAAAAAACTAGAGAGGGTGGTGTTGGTTTAGGTTTAAATGGATAATAACTTGAAACTACATATATTAATATAAATAAATATATATTTATGTTTAGATAATGGTCCTAATAAGCCTACAGTCTCTCTTATCCTCAGTACTATGGAACTATTTTATGATAAATTATCATAATATTCTGGAAACTAATATGGAATCCGTTTTTACAGGTAAGGAACTCACAGATTGTGTTGTATTTTGTTATTGCCTTACAAGAAAACTGTAGATAACAGTCACTCAATTATATGTGTTTATTAAAATATTTTTTAATATTTTATTTATTCTTATTTATTTTTATTTTCACAGTTGGGCTAAACTAAACTAAACTAAACTAAACTAAACTAAACTGAACTAAACTAAACTAAACTAAACTAAACTAAACTGAACTAAACTAAACTAAACTAAACTAAACTAAACAAAACAAAACTAAACTAAACTAAACTAAACTAAACTAAACTAAACTAAACTAAACTAAACTCTAAACTAAACTAAACTAAACTAAACTAAACTAAACTAAACCAAACTACTAAACTAAACTAAACTAAACTAAACTAAATTAAACTCTAAACTGAACTAAACTAAACTAAACTAAACTAAACTAAACTAAACACTCGTAACAAACTCTAATTTTTAATTTCTATAAATGTGCAACCTATTTACGTAACTGTAAACTAAAGTTTTAGCGAACAAAACTTTGCACAAAAAATGCGAAAAAATTTAAAAATTTTCGTTCAGATTTTGCAAGCTTTTTCGCGAATTTTCTCATTTTTCCGCGAAAACAATTCGAAATTTCGCAAAAAAAATTTCGCGACAAGCAAAATTTTGCGAAAATATTTTCGGAAAAAAATAACTTCCGCGAAAACCATAAGTGTTATAGCTGCAACAATCAATTGTGCAAAAAGAGAATTTTTTTTCTCTAGCTATCTTTCTATCTACCCATGACTATGAGACTGCCGATTAAAAATTCCGTATTTTTTTGCGAAATTTTCGTGTTTTTGCATTTTTTCCGTGTTTTTTTCGCGAACTTTTTGCATTTTTTTATCGCGAAATTTTCGCAATTTTTTTTTCGTAAAATTTTTCGCATTTTTTCTGGAAAGCGAACAAAATGAGAAAAAATGAGAAAATTTTCGCGAAAAACGCGAAATTTTCGTTTTCTTTTTTTTCGCTGCAAACACTACTGTAAACTGGTGGATCCGAATTTGAACTACTGCCGTTTGAACTATTCATCATTTGAACTATTGTTCGTTCTAACTAAACTGATAATGACGTCATTTCCTGTAGTTCATTCAACACATTATTTCCTCATATGAACTAACTTGATCAAAATAAGTTCGAATGAGAAAAAAATATTTTTTTAATAATTCAAATAAACATCAAAATAGTTCAAATGAGAACAGAATGTTATCGTTTGAACTATTTGTCGTTTAAACTACTGCACATGGTACCAAACACACCAATAGTTCAAAAAGTCAATAGTTCTAACGGCAGTAGTTCAAACAAAATAGCATCTGCAAACCCTACTGTAAACTTTGTAAAATATGGAATTCGATTGAATTAGAGCTGAAAGAAATTAAATCTGCAAAATCGTTAAAAAGAAAAGTCGCCAAGATCTATTTAGCTAGTTATGCAAGTTATATCTGTAAAAAAACTGTGTATCATATGTGGATAAACTTAGTCTTTACTATCTTTTTCACCCTGTAGTTCATAAACATGATTTCAATAACTTATGTTACCCTCTGTTCCAACCCTTACGCTGAGTATTCTCCCTTTCCCTTATACTCCCTCACCTCCTCCTTACCTTTTTCCTGATTTATCATCATTCTTATGTTTAAAATGTACAATGTACATTGTTTCTATTTGCAATATTATCATTCGTTTATAGTGGGCCAACCAATTAAAACAACCTACTTCTGGTTAGGCGGGTCCAAACTATATAGTAAATTGTGATTTTTTTATTTGTAATATCTCGTGCTTTGTAGTTGAATAAAAATATGAAATGAAATGAAATGAACCTTTGACATTTAAATCATTAAAATAATCGGTTTTAAACATTTTAAACATTGATATTTGAAAAGACACAGACTTAAATGGTACGGTTGTAAATCAGGCATTGTCATTTTTTAAATTTTCTAACTTAGTCTTTATTTACTACATATCTTGTGTAGGTAATGTTAACTACAGCGCTATAGTGTCAACACAGAATACTATTCTAAAATCTTCAACAATGTGGATTATTTGCTATTTCTGGAGGCTCGTAAACCCGCAGAACATGACACAGGTTAGTGTTCGTTAACCCGCAGAACATGACTCAGGTTAGTGTTCGTTAACCCGCAGAACATGACACATGTTAGTGTTCGTTAACCCGCAGAACATGACACAGGTTAGTGTTCGTTAACCCACAAAATATGATACAAGTTAGTTTCGTTAACCCATAAAAGATGACAGAGGTTAGTGTTCGTTAACTCCCAAAATATGACACAGGTTAGTGTTCGTCAAAACACAAAATATGACACATGTTAGTGTTCGTTATACCACAGAACATGGCAAAGGTTAGTGTTCGTCAAACCACAAAATATGACACATTGTTAGTGTTCGTTAAACCACAGAACATGACATAGGTTAGTGTTTGTTAACCCACAAAATATTACACTTGTTAGTGTTCGTTAACCCATAAAACGTGACGTAGGTTAGTGTTCGTTAATCCGCAAACATTGTAAACGTTCGTTAACCCACAAAACATGATACAGATTAGTACGTACGTTTACCCACGAAACATGACACCGGTTAGTGTTGGTTATCCCACAAAACCTGACACAGATTAGTACGTACGTTTACCCACGAAACATGACACCGGTTAGTGTTCGTTAACCCACAAACATTTCGACATGTTTGTGGAAATTCAATCTTATTTAACAAAACCAGTTTACTTTGATCTCGGAAAAGACATTATTGGAATACTTTAGTGCATTTGATGTTGTTACACAGCAAAAAGTGTCACAAGGAACTTATTAAAACTCCTTGGACTATTTAAAGTCATAATTAAGCCTTAAAGTCGTATTTTTATTCTATAGTTTTCTGGTTCTCACCAGCTGTACTGCATAGTGTACATTTTCTAATGTTAAATTCTCCTACATGTAGATTCAGCTGCTTGTTGTACTGTACGGGAAAGAGGTTGAGTACTTGACAAGTTTTCAACTCATTGGGTACATACCTGTAGCCGTTGTAGGTATGTACAAACTACAAAATCTACTTTATTTAAACAACTTAAACCATCTGATTTTTTCGCTAAAAATGTCTTTTTTGAGAATTATATTTTTGGTATAATTAGGGGACTGTCGACACTCGACAGGATTTACAGTGACTCTTAATTAAACAGGGTTGAATATCTGAAATATCTGATTCACAACACATGTATAAGCAAATATCATGTTTGTAGATATTCTTATTTTTTAACTAAAAATCTTTAATTTGTAATTGGACTTCTTCATTAAAATGACATTTAAAATTCATTTGCATTTATGTACCATGAACAGGAAAGATAAACGAACGAATATCTTTCTGAATTTGAAGGTTATCGTTGCGGCGCTGGTTGAGCAGGTGTACATATACTATTTAGTGTGTGTTTTTTTTTAAGGGGAGTGACTGGCAATGTATGGCAGTTGAACTGAGAATGCAGTATTGTGGAAAAATTCATTTGAGACACATTTGAGCGTTTCAATGATGTATAATTACTGAGTTTGAGTGAAAAGTGCTTACGTTTTGAGAATCAATTTTTTGAAAATTATAAAATAACGACTACAAAAATGTAAGATAATTATGCAGTAAACTAATTAGTTGTTTAGGACCAGGTTAAGAAAATAAAAATTAACTTTATCATCGAAAATAAATAATCTTGTACAGTTATTAGTTTCTGTAATGTCTCCTTGTTCACTAACATTTTCCGTAGATTTTCTGGAATTTTTACTGAAAAGACGACATTTGAATAATTTGTAGAAATCTGCGAACAAATTCGTAAAGTACTAGAAATTCAATATAATGTTGAAAAAAAATAATTGATTCTAACATTAATTTATTGGCAAATTTCTTAAGAGAAATATGTTCCTAAACATCTAACTAGGTTACCGTCGAATTTGTGTTGCATTTTTGATTTTCGTCGTCGTTATTTAATAGTTTTTAAAAAAATGACTCAAAACGTAACCAACTAAATGGATGATTTTGAACGGCGACTTTGCGCTCAAACTCAGTAATTACTCATTAAAACGTCTCAAATGTCTCAAATGAATCCCGAACATTTTTCCACAATACTTTATTCTCAGTTCAACAACCATGCATCGCCGGTTACTCCCTTTTGCCGGACAGAGTCACTTTAACGTCGATAGTCCCTTTCTGATTACATTTATCTGTAATAGTTGTACATTTATAAATTTGGGCAACTTTTCTTATCTTTACGAAAAATAAATAAAAGTTTCATTCCTAGTAAAAAACTTTTACATACTTCTGTAAAGCAGTTAGCGGAAAACTTTGACATCTTCAAATTCAAATTGAAAGTGACATTGTATGAATTCTTCTTATGTCCTCTTATATAACTGTTTGTGTTTGAGGCAAGTGATGAATATATTTTATATATGTTTCAGGACTTCTCTCCTACCTCCACCTGTCCTATGTTTATGAACTAGTTTCTACAGCCGCCACATATATATAAAATTATACAATATTGTCCGTATATAAGAAACTAAATGGGAATGTTATAACGTTATTTCAATCCATTCTTTATTTTTAAAACAGGAAGTCCGATTCACAACAGTACACTTACAAACTTAGTTTAGACAAAAATGACAAAAATATTTATCATTTTATTTTTGAAAATGAATTGTATTTGATTGTGTTTTCCTGTTCACTGACTTGCGGGTTTTTCTTCAGCGACCATGGATGAAGTGGCCAAAATTAAACTTTTTCAAGCTAGAATAAACTAATACAGGCGATATCTTCCAAATTATAGATCCGGTGAAGGACTAAACAGTACGGTTGTGAATCAGTTATGCCAGTCTTGTTAAGGGTGAAACTGTTTAGTAAAAATGTCTCGAGTCTCTCCGTCACGAGAACAACATTAAATATACGATTGTAAGATTGTTTGTTTTATTTTCAACGGATATTTTATATTCTGATCTCGACAGTTTATTTGAAGCACCAGAATTTTATAAAACTAGAGAAAGTTCTTCAGTATTAATACACACTAAGGACGACAAAATAAAATTAAATGAATCATGTCTTTCCTTAAGTAAATTAATGTGTTTTAGATTTCAAATTTAATTTATTTTTATCTATTTATTATAATTTTAAGGGAATGGTTCAAAAAGGTTTGATAATTTTTATCAAAAAAGTGCCAACAAGTTTCCCCCTTATACACTGAAAATATGTTCAATTGTGCGATTATAACATCTTTAAAAATAGTATTGTTGATTCTTTTTGCTTTTTGTTATTGGCTAAAATTGACCAACTCATAAAATAGTTTTTGATATTAAATAAAAAGAGAGTATACATTATACAAGGAAATTTCAACAAAGGAAATGAGTTTTGTGCAAAAACTCTTAACTTTTTCCCAAATATCTTTGCAACCCGATGTCGTAGACCTTTGATATTTCAAACTATAAATTATGTTACATCAAGGTGTCAAAGTTTAAAATATGGTCGGTTTACAATTTCAGGTTGCAAAGATGATGGGATTAGAAAATTCGAGCTTGTGGTAAAAACTAAATTCTTTTGTGATTTTTCGAATTATACAGTATTTACTATTTACTAACGATCTTAACTCTCTTGAAATAAACCATTTTTAACAAAAAATAACAATTTGATGTAGATAAAAAAAAAAATTTTAACAAGACATTGTACTTCATTGAACCCATAAAACGGTTGTATAAGAAGACGACATTTAAGCAATCGTATGTGTCTTTCTCTCCTTTTCTAGAATTTGATAGCCCTCCCTCTGTAGGAGAAATATTCAATACTCTGAGTTTTAGTTTTAACAATTTTGAAAATAAAAATAAATGTGTTTGTCTTAATTCCTAAAAAGTATTGTCAATGTACTAATTTAGTTCTATTTATTTCAAATATACGTTTAAACAAATATATTGATCATAAATGTAGTTTATAAAATAATTTTAAATTTTGACAACATTACTTTCTGACACTTTGAATTTAAATTTGAATCACATAATTATATCACAACATAGTTTTACAAATTCACATAATACTGTTTTTGACAACGTCTTTTTGTTTGAAAATAAAGATAAAATTTTTTTTTCAGAATATGATAACGTGCCACTTTTAAAAAACTTACATAGCCATGCAAAGTAAACACAGTATAACCCGTAAAATTGTGGAATAATTTTATATTTTTATGAATTTAATTTGTCAATCTATAGCTTGTCAATAAATTTATGAAGTGATATTGACCTGTGTGCACCGCAAAATTTCTGTTTTCTATGTTTATTTGAAAATTTAAAATCATAACTCGAGAATAAGAGTCCTCGTCTTCTTACTCCACAATTGTAATGGTTTCTCTGTGGTGCTTTCATTGTTTAGCTGTTTTTGTTCACGGTGTATTATTATACTATTAAAGAATTTCGCCAAGATATTCTAATTTTTTGCACAAAAAAGGATATGGTTTAATACAAGTTTTGGCTTAATTAATCGTTTTGACGAAGTATAGAAATTAACATGCAACACACAAACAATTTCACGACAGCTTGAATTATCTTTTTGTTTGTTATTTCTTTTAAATATAAAAAAATTTTGACCTAAGAATTTAATTTTGTACTCTTGTTAAAATTATTAATCTTGTTCTTGTTAGAGTTATAAATCTTGTTCTTGTTAAAGTTATTAATCTTATTTTGTTAGATTTATTATTCTTGTTCTTGTTAGAGTTATAAATCTTGTTTTTGTTAGAGTTATTAATCTTATTTTGTTAGATTGATTAGTCTTGTTCTTGTTAGAGTTATAAGTCTTGTTCTTGTTAGAGTTATAAATCTTGTTCTTGTTAGAGTTATTAATCTTATTTTGTTAGATTTATTAGTCTTGTTCTTGTTAGAGTTATTAATCTTGTTCTTGTTAGAGTTATTAATCTTGTTCTTGTTAGAGTTATTAATCTTGTTCTTGTAAGGGTTATTTATCTTGTTCTTGTTAGAATAATTAATTACATTCATTAATATTGCTCTTGTTAGTGTACTCAATCTTGTTCTTGTTAGAGCTATTAATCTTGCTCTTATTAGAGTTAAAATATTGTTCTTGTTAGAGATATCATTCTTGTTCTTGTTATTAGTGTTATTCATCATGTTCTTGTTAAAGTTATTGGCCTTGTTTTTATTTGAGTTGTTAATTGCATTCTTGTTTAAGTTTTTGATCTTTGGGTATCTTTTATTTCTGGTGTTCTTACTTATGATAATTTTGTTAATCTTGTTTTTGTTATTTATATGTTCTTGTTTTAGTTCTTCTTGTTAATTATGTTGTTCTTGCTGTTAATTTCCCTTTTATCTTGTTCTTGTCAATCTATCATTGATGTTTTTGTTGTTCATGATGTTTTTTGTTGTAAATGTTGTTATTATGAATATTGCTGTTAATGTTATAGGGTCTATAGATGATGCCTTGGTTGTTGGAGTTGTTGTTCTTCTTGATCGTGTTCTTGTTCACGTTGTACGTTATCAAGCACCTGATCTTGTCTTTCTCTAAGTTCTAACTCTTGTTCTTGTTCTATTTGTCTAGATTGTGTACTTCCAGTAATGCAGTTCATCATTGCTCTGTACTCGGCTTTGAAGTTTTCATTAAGAAGACCGTACAGTACAGGATTAGTACATGCGGACAGCATTCCTGTACATACACAGAGCTTAGTAAAACATTACTGAAGGGGCTGTCTACGGAATTCACAATCAGGTTTTGTAAATGTTTGAATTTTTTTTGGCAGATGAATTTGATGGCTTTTTGTTTTAAATATATAAATTGTCAATTTCATCCAACTTTTTGTTTACATTTTTCCCTCTACAACTGGATCATGCAATAAATGTTTAGATAATTAAAGTCTTTATTAGATTAGAGTTTAACAACTCCTTGTATTTACCTATGAGGTGACACAGAGCAAATAATGTGAAGAACATATTATCCTCATTTTCATTTCTTCCATTTCCTCCGTTTTCTCCTTCACCTTCACTTCTTTCTTTCAAATCCTACCAGTATTAAAACATGAAATATTTAAGCTCAAATGTTAAAGGTAAACCCGGATTTCTATAAACTCGAGTGTTAGTTACGCTCGGTTATTCTCTTGGTTTTAAAGTGAGACCTGGGTTTTCATTGGTTAAACCAAAAAAAATATTTCGACTATTCATTGTAAGATGGTCCATACCATCGTCATAAATACAAACAACAGGTTGAAACTTTCCAGTCTCGAGGATAAAAAAGAATCAAATAATTCCCGACATTTTAAATTTATAAATCAAACAGATGCTTACATAATTAGAGCCAAAGTCACTCAGAGAGTCAGAATAGATTCGTTGCTGAGCATAACTTAGGGGTGGAGTAAACGATGAAGCCAGGATTTACTCGAGTTTAAAGGGACTGTAAGCGTAATTTCTAATGACCTTTCAATTCAGGATGGCAATGCCTGATTCACAACGGTACCCTTAAAAGCTTTTTGTTTAAACTGCTAATTTCCATTCGAGGTTTCTCTGCAAAAGTGCCTCGCGCATTTCTTGCAATTATAAGGAGCAATGGAGAAATTACCAGAGTTAAATACTTTTCGCTTTTGAAAAACAACATCAGTATCTTTGAAATAAATCTAATTGTAAATCGACCATTGCCATTGTTTTCCCACAGTCTCAGCTCAGGGTTCGATCTATTAAAAAATATCGGTACTCAAAAAAGATTTCTCCCGAGAAGAGGTTTTTAGAGAATCAATATCAATCTTATCTCACGTACGTATGAGTTACTAACAAAGGCTAAATCTTCAGAAAAATAATTTATATCGTATAATATATATGAGTTGTACGAAATATTTTTTAGCGTTTCCATCAAGTGGAATTCTAATATCATTTGATTTGATTTTATTTATCTTTCATTTTAAATTTGTTGGTCGTAAAAGTGTAAGATCTTTGCAGCTATTTTTTTGGAAGCATAATATCTTTTTTCTATAATTTGGGGTCTGACATTTTTAAAGATTTAAAAAAAATAATAGATAAAGATTACCTGAACTATGTTAAAAACTGTTAAAGGAAGCCAGCATATTGTGAATACAGCAATCATAAAGATTAGTAGAATACAGGTTCTAGGACATTCATAAAGATTACTAGAATACAGGTTCTAGATCATTCAGTAAAGATTACTAGAATACAGGTTCTAGATCATTCATAAAGATTACTAGAATACAGGTTCTAGAATATATAAGAAGGTTCTAAATATTCATAAAGATTAGTAGGATACAGGTTCTAGAATATATAAGAAGGTTCTAAATATTTATAAAGATTAAAAATACGGGTTCTAGAATATATAAGAAGGTTCTAAATATTCATAAAGATTAGTAGAATACAGGGTCTAGAAAATATAAAAAGGTTCTAAATATTCATAAAGATTAGTGGAATAAAGGTTCTATAATAAATATGAAGATTCTAAATATTCATAAAGATTAGTAGAATACAGGTTCTAGAATATATAAGAAGGTTCTAAATATTCATAAAGATTACTAGAATACAGGTTCTAAAATATATAAGAAGATTCTAAATATTCATAAAGATTACTAGAATACTGCAGGTTCTAAAATATATAAGAAGATTCTAAATATTCATTAAGATTAGTAGGATACAGGAAAATCTCTCTGTCCGACAATGTTATCCTTGAAAGCTTTTTCTAAACAAGATAGCCATCAGCGTCACTTTAAAAATTGTTAATTTTCATTTGCTCTATACCCTTAGTTTTAGGGAGAAGAAATATTTCTCCCCCTGCCCACCCTCCTCTTCCAACCGATATAAGACAGAAATAAACCGGAAAGGTTTAATTTGTATTGCTAAAAAACAGTTATAAAATTATTTTTAATTGAGTTTTGCAATATCCTTTCCACACAGCTGGAAATTGGGAATATCTTTTTTTATGTGTTAAAATTTTATTTGATTACTGAAAACTTGCTTAGTTGCTGAGCTGCGACAAAACTAATCTAATCAATTGACTTTTATGTCGATTATTTCTTTATATGAAAAACACATACAAATATAGTTTTTAGAACAAATACAAATATAGTTTTTAGAACAAATACAAATAAAGTTTTTAGAACAAATACAAATATAGTTTTTAGAACAAATACAAATATAGTTTTAATTTTTAAAACAGTTTTTAAAGAACTGAGTTTGTTTAAAAATTATAAAATTATTTAGGTTTTTAAAAGTGTGCATATCAGTCGATTTAAAAATAGGTTGAATTCTTAGTTGAGTAACCAAAGTTATAAATGTAAAGATAATTTTGAACAACTTGAGAAAATTCTACTTAATTTCCTAGATTTTAAAGCCCACAGATAGGTGTCAATGTTTGTTCTAAAAATGTTGAACTCAAGAGAAAGGTTTGATGGACTGAATTGAACCAAAACTTGAAGGACAAAAAGACAAACATGTAAGAAAAAAATATTTTTTTTTTCTTACATGTTACTGATGAAAAAAATTCATTAACGATGACGAAGTAACAAAATGTTCTTCACCTTTTCATTCTTCTTATCTCTAGTGTTCTCATCATTGTCACACTTTTACTGGTATATGTGTTCATCCTGATCCTAAAAACAGACAATAGTTCCTTTTACTGGTATATGTGTTCATCCTGATCCTAAAAACAGACAATAGTTCCTTTTACTGGTATATGTGTTCATCCTGATCCTAAAAACAGACAATAGTTCCTTTTACTGGTATATGTGTTCATCCTGATCCTAAAAACAGACAATAGTTCCTTTTAAGCCAGTGTCAGGCACGTTCACGTTTAAGCCTCTGAAATTTCCAGACAAAGTCCGATCAAATTAATTTTTTTAAATTGTGGCCTAAAAACCTAGAAAATTAGCGTGAGTCCTTTGTACTTGAATAGTTTGTAAATTGTATGTGATAAATCCGTCCTCAGTCGCAGATATCATATTGTTGAACACTATCGAGCAAGGTTGTATAATAAGGTTGCTTATTCTCTACATGTGCTCAAATGTACAGGAAATGTCGTCTCCTTAGCATAAATAGATAAAATCAGTATATGACGTCACGCTCACCTCTGTAATCAGTGATGTTATATGAGAATTTTATCTATTTATGCTGAGGAGACGACATTTCCATGGCAATTATAGAGCACATCGAGAGTAAGCCACTTTATTACACAACCTTGCTCGATGGTGGGCAGATATACATTTCAGCCTCAGCCGATCTTTCAAATTGTTGTTTTCCAACTTTATATTCAACATTTTATATATACCTGAGTTTTGAGAATATTGTAGAGTTTGCAATAAGAACTGTGAGCAGAGGTACAATATATTGAATCAGCAGGATCAGAATAACGTAGGTTCGGAAGAACGGCTTTCTCTCCTCAATCTGTAGAGTGTAGAATAATATATGTCACTAGCAGAAGTTCCCGGGAAATTTTTTAATATCGAATTTTGAAAAACCGCTATAAATTTTTTTTTTAAATTTCAAATTAACGCTATAATATTACCCCCGTTTTCCAATGTTAAGATTAAATATCATTATAGATTAAATAAAAGCAATTTAAATTCCATTTGTCTATAACGTCAAGATAGGGTTCAATGACAAAAACTATTTTTTAGTCGGTAAAATTTAACCAACATTTTACCTTTCCCCTTAAAATGTTTCTGTCGATAATACTAAAAGATGTTAATCAATGTGGCTTGTCTAAGTAAACTATGTCCTATCTCTGTAACTATGGAAGTATATATCTGGTATCCTATCTTTGTAAACTATGGAAGTATATATCTGTTGATCTAATTCTGTAAGCTATGAAAGAACATGTGTGGTGTCCTATTTCTGTAAACTATGGAAGTATAAATCTGGTGTCCTATCTCTGTGAACTATGAAAGTATATATCTGGTATCCTATCTCTGTAAACTATGGAAGTATATATCTGTTGATCTAATTCTGTAAGCTATGAAAGAACATGTGTAGTGTCCTATTTTTGTAAACTATGGAAGTATAAATCTGGTGTTCTATCTCTGTAAACTATGGAAGTATATAGCTAGTATCTATAAACTATGGAAGTATATATCTCTGGAAACTGTGAATGCATATTTCTTGTGTCCTATCTCTTTAAACTATGAAAGAGCATATGTGGTGTACTATTTACTGTGATCTAAGGAAGTTTATATCTAGTACCCTATCTCTGTAAGGTATGGAAGTATAAATCTGGTTTACTAGCTAGCACTGTAAACTATGGAAGTATATATGTGGTGTCATATCAATGTAAACTATGGAACTATATATCTGGTTTCCTGTCTTTGTAAAATATGGAAGAATACCTCTAAGCACCTAGAACCCAGCTGTTCTCTAGGTATTCTTGTTTCTTGTAGCAGAAGTTCGATATGTCTAACTATTAGATCAGTCGGTTCTATTTCCTAATACATAGATAGATTAGTTATATCTAACTATAATATAAGTAGGTTATAATTACTAATACATAGATAGACTTGTTTCGCTACTTAGCGATTTCCCTAAAGACCTAATATATATACCGTGTGGTATTTCTCAGGACCGGATCGTAAGACTCCCTTCTCTCAACGCTCTTCATAATAAAAAGGATGATAGTAAGGTTCCGAACGTTTATTTCTCTGAGCCTTCAATCTAAATAAGTTTAATAAACCCACAGAAAAAGCTTTGAGTGACAAATCATACAACTACAACAAATAATTCACTCAGGCATTAAAAAACTGTGGCTAGGAACCAATAAACACATATACAAATATCAATCATATTATAATCAAACCGACAAGCATAAATATATATAAAAATAGTTACCACAGTGATCCCAGAATTCTGAACACGGCTAATACTTGCAAAACGAATAAACATATACTGACATAAATTAGTTACTATTCCGCAAGAAATCTTGCGTCTGCGCAGTCGGACTGTAAACAGTTCCTAAACTAGTTCTTTCACAATACATTCTGTACAGATCTTCAGGGAGAACTCAGAAATCCCCAGGGGTGACAAGCAGACTTTCTACACGCAGCATGGCTCGCGTAACAAGACTATAACTATATTAACTATAATATAGTAGGTTATAATTACTAATACATAGATAGATTAGTTATATCTAACTATAATATCAGTAGGTTATAATTACTAATACATAGATAGATTAGTTATATCTAACTATAATATCAGTAGTATACATTTACTAAGGTATTAAACTTCACAAGCAAACAAAAAAATAATACAATATAAAAGAAACTTTTTTATCTTTTCCTTGATTGATTTTTTTTACGTGCTTGATTACTTAAAAAATTTTGTTTATCTGCCTTCATATGTACATACTTTTTAGTTGTTACTTAAAGGGACTGTATTTTTAATTTGTAATTTCAATGACCCTTAATTTAATGAGGGTCCTTCCTGATTCACTACAGTACCTTCAAACTTTTATCTGATCGTGTTTCTAGCCTGTAATGTGTTTACTTTTTAATGTATTACAATTTCAATTTTTCACTTTTCATACATGAAAACATATGATCCCGTCGTAAATTGCACACATTTAAATTTAAATCCGTTCACAGTCCCTTTAAACTGTTCCAGAAAGATTTCAACTTACTGATTTCTCCAATTCGAAGAAAGCTTGATTGTACTCGTAGGTGTTGCTCTCATTAGACCTTAACATCATGCATTATGGTTTATAATCGCTTTTCTTAAATTCAAAGTTTTTTTTGTTGTAAGTTCAATTTTTTTTATTCAAGGTTTTTTGTTGTAAAGTCAGGGCATTTCCTATTTGTTTTTTAAACTGTAAATTTAAGGTTTTTATTGTAAATTATTTTTTTTTGTAAATTATAGGTTTTTTAAAGTCAGGGTTTTCGTTAACTTTTTCTAAATTCCATGTTTAAAGGGGAGTCAAACTTCCAATAAAACTGTGATTCAGTGGGAAGAGCATCAAGCGAAGGAAATGATACATAAGGATAGGATAGCAAGGTAATTAGGTCCAGGATATCACAGTTTAGAAAAAAGACTTTTATATCAAATACTGTCGATGTTTTCGTTTTTTTGTGACATACAACTAAAATGTGCTTCAATGTTAAAATCATAATAAACATAATTCTTAAGATAGGAAAGAATCAAATTCTATTACTTACAGGGGTTGTTTTAACTGTAAATCTATCAGATTGATGAAAAGTTAAATTATTTTTTTTTCTCCAGAAATTACGAAATAACTGCAACTCTCTATTGTTGATTTGAACAAAACAATTTAGTTTTGTATCTGCTGAAAAACAAGTTACAGTAAACATTTTGGTTAGTCTCCAGAAAAAGGGAGGGTCAAAGATACTCTTGACCCCCCCCCCTGGATCCGCGCCTGGTTGTGTGAAGTAAAGTAAAGTAACAAATTATTTATGTATGAGATATAACAAAAACATACAAAATGATGTGTTTCAGGAGAAAATATTTAAAAACCTCTAAAAGAAGAGTTTGTGGGAAAATGTGTAATGGATATGCCTATAGACCATAGGCCCCATTGATTTATGTTAGAGTTCAGAATATATAAATATACAGCTTTGATACTATGATAATGAGAAAACTGTGGAATAGGAATACGACATTAAAGCATTAATAAAGTGTTTTTGATGCAAAGCAAATAGTTTTCACTGCACAATTGGCAATGCATAATGACATAGGGTCTCACTGTAATTGGCAATTTGTACCAATGAGAATTCCTAATAAGTAAAATTCGAAGTTTTGTATTCATTTCTCGTCATAATTAGGATGAAAAAGTAAATAACTAATTAATCTAATTTGGGAATTAAAAACTCTCCCGAGATTGCCAATTAGAGAACAAAGTTATATATATATTCTTGTTTCGTAGCAAAATAATATTTCACAGATGAAAGCTCGTTCAGTGATGGCCATCAAATAACAGTATGATTTTTGTCTTTGGTCTTTTAATAAATTTGAAATTAAAATTAAAACATAAGATACCCCAAATAGTTTATCAATAGTAGATGGCAACTTAGAATTTGAACACTCTCAGTACAGCTGTATTCTGACGTCATAAGTGTCAATTCAGTTTTATATGTCCGACACAATTATTAATTATTAATTATTAATTGCTTACTGTGCAATTTTGTGGTCTTAATTTTCATATTTTTACATATTTTTTATCTTGAAAAACATGTCAACTAATGGGAGAAAATGTTGTCTTCCTTGTTACATTTGAGACTTGTGACGTCATGAATAATTGTATGATCGGTGACTTATATATAGTAAATAAAATAAAGACTGAATAGTGTCCACTATTAAAGTATTAAAGGGTCTTTAGGAAAAAGTAATTATTATAAAATATTTGAAAATGTCCACTTTCTCCTAAATAAATATAAAACGATTACACAAGTAGGGGTGGGCATCGTTTCTAGATAAAAAAACTTCAATTCCAATATAATTCCTCTCCCGAGGGAAGCAATAACAATTCTCCAAACGGACCCATTTAATTTGAACACTATATTGATTTTGATGATTTTGACAATGAACCTTTTGATAAAAAGGGAATTTGATCTAAACATATTTTGATCTGTAGAGTATTAGATCATCAAGATGAAGAAATTGATCTATTTTTTAGCTACAGCTAAAAAATGTAAATTTTGATAGATTGAGCTGGTTGTGCGTTAGTACAATTGAATATAAAGTTAAAAGGATATATAGTTACAATGTAGTCGTTTACAATATTGAGCTGGTTGTACAAGGATATATGGTTAGTGGTTTCCATAAAGTGTAGTTGTTTATACAATTGAGCTGGATGTACAAGGATATATGGTTACCATGTAATTTAGTTATTTAAAAGATTTAACTGGTTGTACAAGGATATAAGATTACCATGTAATGTAGTTGTTTACAAGATTGAACAAGGTTTACAGGTATGAAAGATTACCATGTCAAATAGTTGTTCACAAGATTGAGATGGTTGTAAAAGGATATAAGATTGCCATGTAATGTGGTTCTTTACAAGATTGAGCTAGTTTTACAAGGATATAAGATTACAATTTTTTCTAGTTGTTTACGAGATTAAGCTTATAGTACAAGAATATAAGATTACCATGTAATGTAGTTGTTTACAAGATTGAGCTAGGTTTACAAGGATATAAGATTACAATGTTATGTCGGTGTTTACAAAATTGAGCTGTAATGTAATGTAGTTGTTTACAAGGTTGAGCTGGTTGTTCAAGGATAAAGATTACCATGTTATTGAGTTTTTTAAAAAATTGAACTGGTTGAACTAGGATATAGATTACCATGTTATTGAGTTGTTTACAAGACTGACCTGGTTGTACAAGGATAAAAGATTACCATGTTATGTAGTTGTTTACAAGCTTGAGCTATATGGAAGTTTACCATGTAATGTAGTTGTTTACAAGATTGAGCTGGTTGTACAAGGATATAAGATTACCATTGAATGTAGTTGTTTACAAGATTGAGCTGGTTGTACAAGGATTTAAGATTACCATGTAATGTAGTTGTTTACAAGATTGAGCTGGTTGTACAAGGATATAAGATTACCATGTAATGTAGTTGTTTACAAGATTGAGCTGGTTGTACAAGGATATAAGATTACCATGTAATGTAGTTGTTTACAAGATTAAGCTAGTTGTACAAGGATATAAGATTACCATTTAATGTAGTTGTTTACAAGATTGAGCTGGTTGTACAAAGATATAAGATTACCATGTAATGTAGGTGTTTACAAGATTGAGCTGGTTGTACAAGGATATAAGATTACCATGTAAAGTAGTTGTTTACAAGATTGAGCTGGTTGCACAAGGATATAAGATTACCATGTAATGTAGTTGTTTACAAGATTGAGCTGGTTATGTAATGTAGTTGTTTACAAGGTTGAGCTGGTTGTTCAAGGATAAAGATTACCATGTTATTGAGTTTTTTAAAAAATTGAACTGGTTGAACTAGGATATAGATTACCATGTTATTGAGTTGTTTACAAGACTGACCTGGTTGTACAAGGATAAAAGATTACCATGTTATGTAGTTGTTTACAAGCTTGAGCTATATATAAGATTACCATGTAATGTAGTTGTTTACAAGATTGAGCTGGTTGTACAAGGATATGTTCATCTCAGGATTAGTCTTGTAAAGGTCTACCATGGAGGAGAACTTGAAACCTGTTAGAGCCAAAGACTCACTTGGACTAAAATATTCACATAAATTATTACAAACTCTGATTTGTTACTTCTTTACCTTCGCAACCCGATGCCGTTAACCTTAGGTATTTCAAACATCTAATTCTGTAAGATCAAATATTAGAATCTCGTTGGAACAAATAATCTATGTTTGAAATATCAAAGATATATACAAACACCAATAGGTTGCAGAGATAAAGGGATTTATTTTGCGGTAAAAATTAATTTCCTTAAGATTAGTTTAATATTTATATTTTCAGCAAAACTTTACTTTCTTACTCATTAAATGCAGAATTTTACCCAAACACGATAATAACAAGTTTTGAGTGAGAAAATAATGAATAAATTAGTATTTAAATTTGTTATCCTTGAAAAATTTTGTTTTTTATAGGGTTACTTACAGAGGATGAGTCTGTAAAAACGACCCAAAACTCTAAATAACGTCAATTTGAAACTTGATTTTTCGTTACTGAATTTAATTAAGTATTTAATTGTTTACTAAATGATTGAGCACAGAAATAAGACGGTTTTGGCCTACAAGCATCCTTAAAGGCGAGAAACAGACTCAACAAATTCCGTACAATCGGCCCTGAAGTCTCATCCTTTTTGGGTAACCCTTTATATATATGTATGCAATGAGAGAACTTTTAAAATGTCGTCTTCATGCTTTAATCAAATCTAAACGTTTATAACTGTTCTGCATATTTCAGACCTATTAATTTATCTTAAAAAAACCAAATATTTAAATCATTTTGTTCCAAAAAAAAATACACGTCCATATTTCAATAAAGAAAATTTTGAATTTTAAAAATAATTTCATTGCTTTTATGGGTTTTTGGATTTTCTGCTTTAAACAGCTTAGGAAAAAAGAAAAATTTAAAACTATTAAGAAAATTTAAAAAAATAAATTGAAAAATGGCTCCAATTTTTTAAAGATATTTCTGGGTGTCTCCAAAAAGTGGTTGAATATTCTGATCATGGTTCATATTTTTAATTCAAAAGCTCGTCCAATTTTTGTTTTTAATTTTCCCATGATGGAAAAAAAGATAAATAGAAATAGGAAAAAAATTAAAGATAAAAAATAGCAAACACATTATGTTATAATTTGATCTTTAATCTTATCCAAACCTGTAGAGGCGGTTAGAAAATCCTAAAGGTAGAACAAGGACCCCAGCTAGCGTCCATATAACAGGAACTATCAGTAAACAGGTTCTATAAAAAAAACCCGATTATTACGAATAAAACTTTAATTAATTCGCAGATAAACAAAAAAACAAAATCATTGATCTCGATATTAACAATACAAGAGTTCTCATCTTAGTAGTGTTCTTATAAAATAAAAATCCCCTGAAAAATTTAGTGTTGTATGGACAGGAGAATTTTTTCAATCAAACCAGTCTTTCAAAAAAAGACGTGATGGTGTTAATAGAAAATTTGAAGCAACATGTAAAAAAATTGAAAAAATAAAACTCATTTATAACACCAGGTTGAAAATATGTTGAATTGAAATGAATATTGAATTGAAAAATTCAGGTTCGATGCTAGTGTTCAGTTTCTTTTTAAATTTTGAACATTTCTGAGCAAAAGTTCTGATATTTTATCGATTTTTATCTTGAGAAAAGGAAATATTCACAAAGAAATATTTAATCTTAGCTTTGAACTGGAAAATAAAATCAGAAATATTTTAGAAATCATATTCAGCTGCAGCAGAGGGGATGTAATATTAATATTAACAATTATTAATGTTGTTAGTTATATTTTAACTTTTAACCATTAAATATGTATTATTAACTATGTTTTTAACCCTAAACAGGCGCCCCCCCCTGTATTTTTTTGTCCTAGCACTTTATTTTTGATACTATCACCGTAAAATTTTGTGACTTTTAATGAATCGCAATTTAAAGGATTTTTTGTTAAAAAAATATCTTTTTTAATTTATATCTAATTTTTTTCGACCCTCCCTAGCACCCAAACTATTATCGGTCTAATCTTTTCTTTGAGCTGGCCATGAACAATTGGGCTATGAACATGTATTTCAACCCTATACCTATTCTCTAAGTCTATACAATATAGATTCAGACCCCCAAGCCTTTATAGGTTTAAGTAAGAACAGAGGGAGATTGTGAATTAGCACCCCTCCCCCCCCCCTCCAGTACCAACAGCATTAAATTAAAATTAAAAATTAAATAAATTAAAGTTTTTAGAAATTGGATTTAGCTAATCAGGAAGTGTTAGCGCAATTTCAATTGACACTTTCTAAAAAAAATTCGGAAAACATAAAAAGTGAATAATTATTGTATTGTAATGTTTCCTTATATGATAGCTGACAGCAGATAGACAAATAATAATATGACAGCTAACCTGGCTGTAAATTTGCTGAGAGCAGGTAAACAGATAATAATATGACAGCTAACCTGGCTGTGAAGTTGCTGACAGCAGGTAAACAGATAATAATATGACATCTAACCTGGCTGTGAAGTTGCTTACAGCAGGTAGACAGATGACAATGGATCTATCTATGGCTATGGCTGCTATAGATAGAGATGATGTAATGATGAAAACAGCTTGAAGGGGAGATTGCAACTATTATAATAAATACATGTTTTAAATTTTGTAGAATTTACTGAACCTTTGAATTCTGACAAATTCCTTCAATTTCTCTGAACCATAAATCCTCAATGATTTTTAAAAGTAGAAAACCCGCAATTAAAAATAATCTTATATCCTGAGAGCAAAAGATCCGAATTTAAGTTCAATCAGACATGCCACTCGATAAAACTTAAAAATATGAATTCACATTGAAAGGGAAAAACCAAATGATACAGTGGGGACTAAATAAACTTTGGAATGAATGTTGTCTTTGATCTTCATTTTACGTAGCCAAGGACTTTTCAAATTGTGAATAGTTTGTTAAAGATCATTTTGGACAATTTACAAATCCTTCACGCAAATTCACAGATATTTAATTATTATTACCATATAAAGATGGTATAAAATAAAGGAGATCTAAAGCCTAAAAACTGATGTGATTAAATCTACAGAGTATAGGAAAAAATGTATTTACAAGTAAAAAATGAAGAAATGAAAATGATACTAATGAATCATGGAAAGTCTTCCCATCTTCGGATTCTTCATGAACGCTAACCCTATTCCGGTTTTAGCCAATTCTATTTCCTTCTGCCTCATGTCAAGCCGTTGCTTATGCCTATTGGCTTGAATTCAAACTTAGAAAATATAATTCCTGGTCCAACGGCAGCTTGAGTTCTCCTCGTGATTAATCATGCGTTCAAAGCATTCTCTGGGTTGGCATTTTTAAACGGCCGAATCTTCCTACATGATATAGATGAGATGACTTGCTATCTGTCCCACTTTCTGTCTGACAGAGCTATGTAAAAAAAGAGCTAATAAGTTGTCTTCTTTATATACCGGACTACTTGCAATCCGAGCTTAGCTCCAAGTCAGTATGAGGTCAATAGAACTATTCACTCTGAGTTTAGCTCCGGATTTGTATGAGAACTGAAGGGGTTACATCAATGGAACTATCCCTATTCCGAGCTATTGAGCTCACACCGGTTACATCTTAGCTCCGGGTTCGATGAGGACTGAAGAGGTTACAATGTAATTGTTTTTTTTTATTTCCACAATAGAAAATTTCTCGATTGACCAAATATCACGATGAAGTTTTGAAGAAATATAAATATATCGAATTATATTATTAAAATTAATATCTGGGAGTGCAAGTAATAAAAAAATATTAAGTTAAGTTTTATACTTTGTAGGGTTTCCATCGAAAGCAAATGTTAGCAAATGCGCTTGCGTATTACACAATACTTATTTCGTGCATTTTGCATATTTAGTTTGAAATTATGGCATTTTTTTAAGGCAAGTTCATTGAGAAAAAAAATAGATTTCTAACTTAAATCGTAATGGCTAGACTAGGGAGATTTTAGAAAATACAATAGTTATGTCGGAAAAATGTAAAAAATTCAATATTTGTTTTTGACAACTACAAAGAAGAAATTTCTTTTGTGCTATTAACGTACTTCAACCTCTGGTTATTTTGACATAATTTCTAAATTTCAAAATATATCATCGTTCATCTTTAATAAATATTTGATTTATAAGTCCTTCTCGGCTTAGATTTTAAGAATTAAGCTCTTAAAAAGTTACTTTGCATATTTTGCCCTAACACTCCAACAATATATAATGACTAATGTCCCCACAAGTGAAATGTACAATATATAGAATTAAATGAGTGCCTCTAAAATATTTAAAATTATGAGTCGATAAAGGAACTGAATTTTTGCCATCCAACTATATTTTCTAACCTCCATATCTGTGTAACCTCCTGAACTCATCACGTTTCAAAAATATGGATTAAAAAAATTAGAATTAATAGTCTAAAGAAATGTTATCTACTAAATGTT